>NC_046289.1:71940494-72241825 GCF_004115265.2 Rhinolophus ferrumequinum
CAAACACATGACCTCAGCTCAGTGGTTTGAAACTCAGCATGTGCAACCCAACCCCGAGGGATGCAAAAAGGCGATGGGCAAAATCAACAGGCACACAAAACACTGCAAAGGCCTCAACACTTTCCTGCATGAATCCTTCTCCAGTGTGGCTGCCACCTGTCACCTACCCACCATAACCTGCAGGAACAGCCATGAAAACTGCCACCAGAGCAAAGGGACTGTGTCCCTGACCATGTGCGAGCTTACCTCAGGGAAGCACCCAGACTGCAGGTACAAAGAGAAGAAACTGAGCGCTTCTTACATCGTGGCCTGTGACCCACCCCAGAAAGGGGACTCTGGAAAATTCCACCTGGTTCCTGTGCACTTGGACAAAGTCCTTTAGGTTTCCAGTCTTCCTCACTCTTGGGCTGAGCTTTAATCTCCTCTCCAGGCTGCTGCACTACTCCTTCTATGCCCAAAAAGTTCTCTTCCTCTCATTTCTTGGGGCCCTTCCTAGCTCTGGTTTTTCTGACAGGCTGAGGGGGAGCTGAGGGCAATGCCTCAGTGGGCTAAAATCCAGATGAGATGGGCTTTCATCTCTTTGTTGCTGTTTTCCCAGAAACTTATCCCCGAGAGAGGGGCTGAGCAAGCTCCGGGGTAGGGGGATTCCCTGGTTTGTGCCTTGTACAGCTTTCCCCTGCCCCATCTTATTATGGCAGCTTCACAAGGGGAGGAAATAGATGTCAGAGGTTATATGGGGTTTATGGACAGAGCTGTTCCTGTTCCTAAACTAGAAATCTTCCCCAGCTCTGACGTGATAGTGAGGTGGCCTCTGTGCAGAGAGACAGCGGAAGGAAAGAAGACAACGTATTACCACTTCGTATTTACATAGCATTTCAGGCACGTGAGTCCCTTGTGAGACAGACTTGACGACTTCTGTAGGGATGAGGAAATTGAGATTTCAGAAAACTTAATTAATTCAAGAGCTTGTGAAATCGGTTGTAGAAGCACCTGGACTTGAACCTAAGTCTCCTCCCTCTACATGCAGTGCACTATCTACTTTACCATTGGGCAAAAAAGGAGGGAACTTTGCAGGGACAGGAGAACTAGGTAAGAGTTCACCCATGAAGAAATGTACCCTGAGAGCACTGAAGAGCCAGTTGCCTTGTGATGACTGAAATAAAGGTCATTACCTCTCTAGCCAAGGGACTGTTTACAAGGTGTTTCAAGGATCTTAATTCATTGTCTCTCTCTCTCTCTGCCTCTCTAACTGCCCTTCCCCTTCTCCAGCCCACTGCTTTTCTGACCTGTGGGTGGGCCTGGCTCTGGTTAGATCCCCTTGGCCTGAAGGCAGAGGGTAAGAGGAGTGTCCCAGCTTCATCCCCTTGCTCCAGGTCACATTTCCCTTGACCTCAAGAGACTTCCGTGGCCCAGAGCCTGCTTGTCACAAACAGGCTGGTGGGAGCTGCCAGAGCTTCCTTCCTCCTGATAATCATCTCTCCTGCCTCAGTGCTTCCCTGGCTCTCCACTCTGGCAGTCTTCCCAGGCCACTGGGGTTGAGATGTGGAAATGCCACTTCCCTACCCCCTTGGGCTGCAGATACCATTTCTCCCTCCCTAGGGAACAGAGCTGGAGAAACTATGGTTTTCTGTTGCCTCGGTCCTGACAGCCCCTCCCTCATTGCCTGCAGCTCTGCCCATCACCAGTCCCTTCTCTCTTCCTTTATCTCCATCCCAGACAAACTACACTACACCCCACACCATCCTGCCTGCCCTCCTTCAGCACCCAGCTAAGTTGTTAGACCTTCCCTTCCCAGCTGGGGAATCTACATATTGCTTCTAACAATTCTAGTGCTCCTTTACTTCTTATCAGAGTCAGAAGAAGCTTTGGAGCCAGGTAGAAGGGTGTAAATCTTGACTCGACCTCAAGCCAACTACCGAATCTCTCTGCAGCTGTGTTTCCCTATAGCAAAATGGGAGTAACTCCACCTACTGGACAGGATTGTGGGGAGATTTAGAAATGACATTTATGAAGCTTTAGTCAGCCCCAGGCACTGGTAGGCATGCAATCATGATAACTAGTAATACGTAGCAGTGGTAGTAGTAATAGAAATATCCCTGTCCAGTCATATCCTCTTTTGGCAAACACTCAGACCGAGACTAATACCCCATTCAATTCTCCTTAAGGGCTTCTTTCTACTGGCAGAATCCTATTAGGTGAGCTGGGTGGTTTGAGACAATGAGGAGAGAAGGGAGGTAAGGGATGACCAAAAGAAAAGGAGAACAGAACTTTGAACAATTCAAGCACAGTGTGGGGCCGATAAGTTGATGAGTCCTAAAAGTAGAGATGCACAAAATACATCACAGAGGCTTGAAAGAAGAGTTATATAAAATATACATGGTGGCCAAATGGCTGAGTGTAAAATCTACATGTCCTGTGATCATTATACTATACCTTTACCGTTCTAAATAGGTTTTCAGCTGAGGTATAAGATACTTGGGCATAGCTGATTTTTCTCTTAACTGTATTCTTTTTTCACAACTCTTGGTATATTCTTTATTGATGCTTTTCCTTATGGGTATTATGGTTTTGAAGACATCCTTCTCACAAAATTTTGAAGTGGCTAAAATTATGACTTTAATGCATTCTCTTAAAATGAGAATTTCCAAATAACGATTTTTTCTTGAAAGACTCCTGATCTAAATAGTATTAAGTAACTGAAAATTAAACATAATTCAAAAGTAATCTGTGGTGACAGGTAAAAATCACCTTGGGGAGTACTAACTTGAAGGGGGTAAGAGGTAAACTGGATATGTTTTTTCTTGGTCCAGATATGTTTACTTTGTGAAAACTCATTGAGCTGTACACTCAAGATTTGTGTACTCACTGTGTGTAAATTATATCTCAATTTAAAAATCCTCCTGAAAAGTATAGTTCTTAAGGATCATTTTATTTAACATGATAAATGCTAACATACCAATCAATTCTACAAAGATTATGATATAATTAAATCACAGGTAGAATTATGATATAATCTAATTTTATTGTTCTGCCTTATACTATTTGTTAAATTAAATAGTACTTGTACTATTTATTGAACTACTGTAAATACTTTATGGCTCAAAAAGCATATAAAATTATTCCTAAAAAAACTAATACACTTCCTAAAGCTAATACACTCCCTCTTATTATTTATATTAACTGTCAACTAATTTTCCTATTTTTTAACTATGTGAAAATTCTTAATAATTGTTTTGTGTATAGTATAAGCTTTCACAGCCATTAATTATTGTAGCATTTCCTTTAAAATAATAAACATATATTTATACTTCCACTGACTGATAGAATTTCAACATTTAAAAAACTTCATAAGGAAAATTCTACTCCAAGTTTCATCTAGAATGCTCACCACTATTTGAAAGTAATCATTCAGATATTAATAATAAATCGAAATGAACTGCTTTGTTCTCATTACCAACGCTTTAACTGGTTCAGTTTGATGGTTACCCATTCCTTCACATGATCTTGATCACAGCCAACTTCCAGGACGCCAGGAATAATGTTAACATAAGTATTTGTCTATTTAGTCTTCCAAAGGTCAAAGCTGAGGTCCAAAATGAATAACAAGTTTGGGCCAAATATCAAGGCTGGCTGAACTTGATGCATTCCTACTTAAAAGCTGGAAAACGGGAAAATGAGACTTATTAGTTATGAGACATTTCTGTTGCTGGGGGTGGGAGCTTGAGAGGGGAGGAGGGTGTCTGGGGAAGTATTGCACAGCCTTGTGTAGACGGCTTTAAAGAGAATTGTTTCAACCTGGACCTAAGGAGCAGAAATGGAATCCAGTAAAGAAATTAATCTAAGAACTGGGGCGAGAGTTAGCCCTCCTAGGACTGACACTGAGGTAGATTAGACAGGAGACTTTTCTACTTGGTGCTTGTTTCCCAAAGTCTCCACATGCTGAAGTAAATGACCCGTAGATACTATAAAGTGGGCCAACTGAGTCACTGTGAAGAGAAGGGTCCTGATCTCAAGGTCATAATGTCATAAGAGGAAATGTCCTTGAGATCAGGACATTTCTCCTCTCATTGATCCAGTTGGCCCTCTTCATATGTCTGTGGCTCTTGGGGATAACTATGGCAGCAGAAAACTACCAGTAGCAGCAACATCCAGGAAGCCTTCTCTTTGAGAGAGCCTTGGCCCATTTCATCACATTTCTCCTATGTTCCTGTACAATTGGGCCTCCAAAAGGGCTTCAAAGTCTTCATATACCCACTCTTTTAAAGTCCTCCTCCTACTCCCATCCCACCACGGAGAGATAGAAAGAGCAGTTACAGCTCTTACCAGGATGTTTACCTGTGCAGGACTCCAAAGCCAGTAAACTTGGGAGCATCCATGAAGCCACAGGGCCATGAGAAAGCATTGCTACTGAGGCCTCGTAGGAAGTCCATAGTTCATAAGAGGGGAGGTAAGGAAAGATGTCTACCCATAGTGGAAATGCACACTATGCTGGAAAGTCCTCTTGACTTAGGGAGATGGGAATTTCCTCATCTATACAAAGATAACCTACTTCATGGGAATAATATGTGGGTTAAATGTGATGATACCTATAAAGCACTTAGTACAGAAGCTGGCATGTAGGAAAAGTTTGAGAGGTGTTATCATTTATATTTATTACAGTGGTGTCAAATGTTGAGTGGCCAAACCTGTGATGAATGGAGCAGGCCTGACTTCGTGACAGAAGAACAAAGGACTTAAAGGAGACCAAACTCCTCCTCAGTCTCCCCTTGCCAAAAAATATTCCTAGCCAAGAGTAGATAAAGCAAAGCTCAAGGTCAGACAAAAAAACAAAACAAAACAAAACAAAAAACAAAGAAAAAAAAACACATTTTAAATTATTTTTAAGTGACATTTATTTAAGTTTTTCAATATACTCCATGATATAATTTTTTTACATAAAAATAATACTTTATTTCCTCTCCTCCAAAAATAGTTTTTGTAAAATTGGGAAAGAAGACCTTTATCTTGTGGCTTGTGTACTATCGGCACACATCTGCGTTCAGCCTCGGGCAGGAGCTCGCTGGCCTTGATGAGGTTTCCCTTAACTTTCTCCCTGTGGGTCTGTGTCTCTGACCAGTATTTCTCTTCAAGAGTTGGGTGAGGAAGATAAGATAATCATGGGGCCAGGACAATAGGAAGGTCCTTCACCAGAGAGAGAGAGAGAGAGAGAGAGAGGGAGAGAGAGAGAGAGAGAGAGAGAGAGAGGGAGAGAGAGACACAGAGAGAGACAGAGAGAGAGGACATAGAGTACTTGAAAAGTGCCTGAAACATAGAAACCTAGTAAATGTTAGGTATGATTGTTTTTATCATGGTTGTCACTGTCATCACTGGGACGTCCGAATCCTGCAGACAGGTTTGTAGTGAATTAAAGGCCACAAAACCATGTGAAAGGAGCCACATGCCTCACCTCTGGTTGGGGTGAAGACCACATCCTGTCTTTGAGGACAGACCCTACAGTCAGGAACAAGGGGACAGTCTGCGCACTAAGGCAAGATCACCGTGAGACTAGGCTCCCTGAGAAGGCCACAAAAAGCTCCCCAGGAAAGAAAAATGGACTTGGGAATAGAGTGAGGCTTCCCAGAAGGACTGTGGCAACTGGATTTCATGTGACAGAGCTCTGAGGCTCAGAGTTCAGAAACCAGGATCCAAGGTATCTCGTACCTATGGGCCTTCAGAGCCAGGGACCCCTCTTGGAAGAGAATCCCTCTTGGAGCGATTGCCTGTGGAAGCTTCTGACGAGGTTCCTGCTTCTGTCTGAGACCAACACAGCTCCCCTGCCCTGCTTGCTGACTCATTGCCAAGCCCCCGGATCCCAGCAAACAGACCAAGGAGTACATTCAGAGAAGCTGGGCCAAGGTAGCTCTGTTGTTCTCCATCGCTCCTCAGAAGTAGGGTGCTGCTCTGTAGTCTTATCCTTCTTTTTTCCCTCTGGACTTTGCCAGCCTGAGCTTGCCTCTAACCCACTTCCTAGACTTTCATTTTGTTTGCACCATTTTCTTCTTTTCCCTCTTCTCTCTACCAGGGATGGGATAATGCTATATATGTGTATACTCACAAAGTAACTGGGGAGCTGAATATTCACAATCTCAGTCTCCTTTGCGAATTAGCATTGCAATAATGTTTCACAGCCAGAGCTAGTCAAATGCCCCGGATGTCAGGATAATCCATTGTTAGGAGTAAGTGCTCCTTCCAGTCACCTGTCTTGGCCCCAGGTGGTCCACTAGGGAGGTGTAAGCTGTTTGGCAGAAAGTTGGCTAAAAATCTTCCATGCTGTGCCTAGAGAAACAGAGTACCATCTACAGCCACTTGCCTCCTGAAGCCAATGTTATACCTTCACTCAGCTTGTCTGGGTGAATTTTACTTCAAGGCTTCTACATCCCAGCTTGACTCAGGCTTAGCGCCTCCGGAAAGCAGCACTGACAACAGTTCTCACACCCTGTCATAAGTACCTTGTCAGAGCAGCATAGCTCTCAGCTCAGTCAGTCACCGCTGAATCTGTGACACAACCTCCTACACGACCTCAATGAGCAGATCCACCATTGCCCTCTACCTGTCTTGGACAATCTCATACAGGATCCAAGCCAAGGATCAGAAAATGTACACCTCATTTTGCCCTTAGCCACACCTCGTCATTTGTAGTGGACCTGACCCCTTCTGCATCAGTCACACTCCTCTAAAAACACCTTCTTCCTGAAGAGTCTGCCTTTCACTACCAGGGAGTTGTTTGCAGGGTGAAGCCTGACAACCATACTGGGGCAGCACTTGCTGTTCAAAGACTACCTCATGGTGCTGCTGGACCTCAGGCCAGCAACCCAGATGGACTTTTGTGGCACCCTCAGCTACCCCTCCTGAAAAAAGTTGGTCTTCAGTTAGCTCAGTTGGTTAGAGTGTGGTGCTGATAACCCCAAAGTTGCCAGTTCGATCCCCACATGGGCCACTCTGAGCTGCGCCCTACTTAAAAGAATTAAAAACTAATTAATTAAAAAGCTGGTCTTTAGGGGATCATTACTTATTCTCTGCTGTCCCTCTTCAGAGCTACCTTTGGGTGTTTTCTTGTAGGACCTCTCCTTACATTCTAGTCTGGCTACTAGCATTTTGATGTTTCTTCTTGTTTCATAGATTGTTAGAACCAGGGTACATTTTAGAAATTATTACACTGAAACACTTTGTGTTACAAATGATGAGGAAACTGAGAGAACCAGGCTGGTGACTCAGTTCAACAATCACTGAGCATCCCTGTGAGCCATCAGTGTGCCGGGCACTATGGAGACAGAAAAGCATGAAAGGAGTGGACTCCTGACCCGTGAGTTTACCATCTAGTTGGGAAGACTGGATACACATGTAAGCGTTAAATAACAACAAAAAGGTGCTACACAGTTAAGTACCCAAATGAGTGGCACCAGGAGCTGATGCCTAAGGAGATTATGTTCCGGAGGGATTAGCCTGAGGTCAAGTTGTACAGGAAGGCTCACGCCTGTGATCATAATCAAGGTGATATGATAAAGCTAAGCTCTGAAGGATCAATAATATTTAAGGGAGGACTCTCTGGGAAGAGAAAGAAAAAAGAAACAGAAGTAAAGTGCAAGGAAGTAAAACATGTCCAGGAGACAAAAGGAAGACCAGTCTATTAGAATAAAATTTGGTCGCAAGGTGACTCTCAGCCCATAAGGTAACTTGATAAACAGGAAAGCAGTGTGGCAGGGAGGGACAACACAACTTTGGAGCCAGACCTACCTCATTTTCAATCTTGGCCCTGCCATTTTCTAAATCTGTGACCTTAAGCTCTCCAAGCTTGTCTCCTTTTCTGTAAAATGGGGATAATAACATGGAACACATAATATTGCTTTGTATATAAAATTGTACATAAGCCACAACGCTTTGGCACACAGTAAGCACTTTTTAAGTGATAGTGATAAATGGTGGTTAGTACTGTTCCTTTCCTCCTGTTGCTGCTGTAGAGCCCTATGCTGACCTGACTTTTACATAGTGTGGGGTGTATAATCCTGGCTGCCTTTAGCGAAATAGTAAATATTACTCTCAAAGCTAGGGCCATATTTAATACCACAATACCATACTAGGCACTTTAACATTTCATCACACCACATTGAATAGATAATATATATACTCCTCACTCAATATCATTCTTACACAAATGTATCTGAAATGATTTTAATAAGTTTTATGTCTGAAATTATTTGACTACAAGGAATTTGTGATTGGCAC
Organism: Rhinolophus ferrumequinum; assembly: GCF_004115265.2. Classification (NCBI taxonomy): domain Eukaryota; kingdom Metazoa; phylum Chordata; class Mammalia; order Chiroptera; family Rhinolophidae; genus Rhinolophus; species Rhinolophus ferrumequinum. The sequence continues at coordinate 71,948,757 of NC_046289.1, forward strand.
TGTTCCTTCTGCAATCATGGTACTCGGGAATCCCTATAAAATGAGAAAATCTAACCCAAGATTGTTTTCCAATGTAATCAACTTCTTACACCTGCCGAATTTCAAAATAAATGAAATCAGCTTTATGTTATTGTGGTAACAGGTAAGTAAATATTTTAAATTTGATTTTGCAGTTGACTTTTCCTGTATTGGTGCCAATATATTTTCTTCTCAGTCTCAAATATTGCAGGCCCTTGAAAACCTCCCGTAGGCACTGAGCCTCTAGTGCTTAATGGATAAAACAGGCCTGAGACTGCAGCAGTTGGGAAGACTTGTGATGGCTGATTAGGATCAAATACACAATCAAAGGAATCCCTTCCCAGGCTTCCTTGAGTGGGTTGGGCCAGAAGCAGGGTCAGCATCTACTTGAGGGAAAGCGTTTTTGCAACTTATTTAGATTCAGAGTTTGGAAAGTCTGTGGTCAGTCATCTTGGTTGGCATGGAATGTTTCGGCCAGCCCTTGGCTCCTGCTGCCATCCTCACCCTCTCACTCCAAAGCCAGGAGCTTGGGTCTGCAACTGTTAATGAATAACCACTTGCTAATCCTTCCATCCCAATGGGAGAGGCTCAGCTGAGGGCCAGCGAGAGAGAAATGACTTCCTGGAGATATATATATATAATTTGCTCCCTGGCGCCCAAGTCAACTGCTTGCTGCAGAATATTCCTCTGGGTTCAAGAATCAACGTTTTGGTAGCTTTGTGGGGGTAGTGCATGAAGCGATCCCTACTGCAGTAAGTGTGAGCTCTGCTAGTAACCCAGGCTCCACCTTGGAGGCAGAGGAACAAACATCTCAGAAGTTTCCCATCTGGCAATGCAGATCCCAGGAGCCTAAGTGATGTTTTCCAGGAGCATTTAATCTCAAATGCAGTGAAGTCACACAAATCAATCCCAGAGGGAGAAATGCTGGGTGGGGTCCAACACATGGACACAGAATCCAGAGGCTGTAGCCAGAGCAAGTTCCCCAACTTAAGTCATTTGCTTCCTCCCTTGACAATTGTCACAATATCCACTTACTGCCAGTAATATATAATTTGCTCAATATGTATATACTCATTTGGTTCAAATAAAACTTTGAAAATGAAATTGCGTAATACCATATTTCAAAGGATATGAGTGTCACTTAATTAATAGAAGTAAAAATAAATATATTGAATGTCATCCACTGTTTGAAAATTCTGTCCAGAGATTGTTTTTAGCTAATGACTCAGCCTGAGGTCTGTTGTCTCTATTGAAAAGTGGGGAGAAACAAAGAATTTGCCTTCCTGTTCTAATAGGAGACTTTCTTCTAAATGTTATCAGAAGGATTAGAAGAAAATGATTGAAAGCAATGTTTGTGCACCATCTAAACCACAGAGACACTCTCACGACGTCCTACCTCTATGGAAAACACTTTCTGCTTTACTTTTCAGCTTGGCACTAGACCAAAGCGATGAATTGAAAGTCAGGGAGCTCCTTCAAATACATGGTGATGGAAGAAGAACTGACTCTGGGTGGTGAACACACAATGTGATGCATAGATGATGTACTATAGAATTGTGCACTTGAAACCTATGTAACTTTACATTGTCTCCCCAATAAATTTTAATTAAAAAAGAAAATAAAAGAAAGTAAGAAAGTCAGGGAGCTCCTGGCTCCAGCTCTGCCACTCATTTGGTGGCCTTTGGAAAAACAGTTGCTCTTTCAGGACCTCCAGCTCCTTCATCTGTAAAATAGAGAAGAGACTGAGTTGATCTCTAAGGACGCTTTCAGCTCTGACCCTCTATCATTCCAAGACTTTCTCCAACAGGGTAAAACATCAGCCGTGGAAAGAACACAGCTCACCACGCGGCTTTGCTGGCTGGAACAGTGATTCCCTTACTGGGAGTGACTATTTACCAGTGACAAACTGGGCCACAGAACAGACAGGAATTAGCCTGACTCCATAACCTTAATATTGGTTCTTTCAGGAACACCTGAGTTAGCCTGGGAGAGTAAGGTTGTGGCCTATTTTTCTTTCAAGATTAGTTTCCTTTTGTGGTCTGACTTCTCAGAGTTTCAAGCAAGAAACGTGGGCGTGTGGAAAGAATGGGACTTTGGAAGCCGAGAGGCATTGATTAAAATCTGTATTTGACATTCTCTAGCTCTGTAATGATGGGCAATTTCCTTAACTCTTCTGAGGTTCAGCTTGCTCATGTATAATAAAAAGTAATCATACCTCATAAAACTCTTTTGAGGGATACACAATATAAGTATTTAATGGGGGCATAAAAAGGCATATGATCTGCTGGGACTGAACAATAAAATGCCAGTGGTGTTCTTAAATATTCGAGGCTGCAAGAGCCCTGCAATGATTGACTTAGGGTATGAAATTCTTAGAAGCGCTAGCAGAGGTTCCCTCATGGATACCTACTCACCCACCTACCTCTTCCTCTCTGGCATTGACCCCCCTAGGAAAGATGGTACAAACCAGAGCAGGATTCTGCCCTCTGCTGCTGTTCCCACTGCTGGGCCTGTGGGTGGCCGAGGTCCCAGTCAGTGCCAAGCCCAAACACATGACCTCAGCTCAGTGATTTGAAACTCAGAACATGCAGCCCAGCCCCCAGGGAGGCAAAACAGTGATGGGCAGTGTCACAAGTACACAAAAACTGCAAAGGTCTCAATACCTTCTTGCATAAATCCTTTTCCAGTATGGCTGCCACTTGCCAGACCCCACCATAGCTTGCAGGAACAGCCATGAAAACTGCCACCAGAGCCAGAAGCCTGTGTCCCTGATCACGTATGAGCTCACCTGGGGGAGGTACCAAGACTGCATGTAGAAAGAAGCACCTGGACTCATTCTTCATCGTGGCCCATGACACTCCACAACAGAAGGATGACGTGAGGTACCTGCTGGTTCCTGTGCCCTTGGATAATGTTGTCTAAGGTCAGGTGTTCTCACCCCAGGCTCTGCAGACTCCTGACGCTGCTGCTGCTGCATTTCCACCTTCGAGTTCTTTACTAATCCTTACCCTCTTTGCAAATACCACTTCTCTCCCACACACCCAACTTCACATACTCCTAATTCCAGAGAGGTTTTATGGCATGAAATGATGAGGAAAGAGGGTGGTTCTCTTTAGCCCTTCACTGCTGCGTACATTGCTTTCTGGGTGCGTGATACCATGTGACCCTTTAGGTACTAAGGATCTCAGCAAGGAAGGGTCCAGGTTTTGTGGGACCTAAGGCATATATAATTTTGGAGGTGGTTTTAAAGAAGAAAAATATAAAATTACAAATGGAAAACCAAGGCCAGGGCCTTAGAAAAGCTGTAGTTACACAATTTAGAGGGATCCCAGGCAGGGGAGATTATCTGAAGAGGGAGGGTGGGAGAATCTGCACTGGGTTCCCTATGTCGGGCAAAGGGATGTGTCTGATTTTGCTTCAATAAAAAGACTCTACTCTTCCCGATTGAGTGTGTGTTACTGTCTGGAAGAAGGATGGAGGTTTGGAAACCCCTTCTTATCTCTGTGAGGCATCAGTTTCACCTGGCAGACAGGAGGGAGGCCAGCACCCTGAGCAGACTCGGGCTTGGAAGAACAGCCTGGACTCTGCCATCCACCTGCTTGAGAACTGCCTGGTGGTCCCATCTCACGTGAAGGGAATGGAGAAGAGGAAGATCAGGCTGAGCCCCCCGATGCCAGTCAGATCTGAGGCCTGAACCCCTTGTTTGTGCTCAAGACCTGACCTTATGCCACACTGGTATGACCAAGAAGAGGACCCTCAGACTTCTCAAGTGAATTGCTCTCCCTAGGGAATTTCAGAATCAGAGAGAACCTTCCAAGAATCTTGATATGGTCCTAATCAGTGCTTCTCTAACTAACCGTGGTGAAGGAGTAGTCTCATATGCAACCTGCCACAGACAAATAATTTCATAAAATACAATAAAATGAATTACTAGAAAAATGAAATAGAACATACAGACATAGAAAACACAAGGCCAAATTTTGTCTTATTAGATTCGATTAACGTAAAACCACTATATCAAATTGTCATAAGTTTCTCAATGCTTCCTCTCAATTTCTATACCTATCTTGATAGATACAGAGAAAAACGTACACATATTATACACATACATGAACATAAATACCAACATAAGACATACACACCCATACACGTATACATACACAGAAACACACACACACACACACACACACACATACACACACGTTCACTCAACTCTGCAGCCCCTCTCCTTCCCTCCACCAACTCTGCCTCCTCTACACACCTCTCTTCCCATATTTAGAAAGAGCTTTTCCTACAAAGACTAGGGCTTACAATAAGGAAAAGATGATTGTTGAAATGTGATGTGGCAGAAAAAGCAGAGAATCCAAAAATTCTGACTCCCAACCCCCTTCCCTGCTTTCTAGAAAAAGAGATGGCAGAGGTCCCAGCTACCTACCACACCTACACATTTTACCCCAAATATAGCAGCCAGGCGGCAGCCATACCACATTCCGCCCACCACCTATCACTATCTTGCCTACTATCTGTGCTTCTGACCAAGGAAGACAGACTGCAAGTGAATGGAAAACAACATTCTTCTACCTCTCTGGCTTCACCCCAGTGTCGTGGGCAGGCTCCACTTCCTCTGTCTGCACCTTAAATGATGGTGTGTCTCAGGGTCCTATTCTTAGGTCCTATTCTTAACTCACACCACACTCTCTTGAGTAACTTGGTACACTTCCATGGCTTCAACCGCCACTTACCTGCTCCCAAAAGCATATCTCTAGCCCCAATGTCCCAACATACTCTTACTAGCCCCCTCAGTGTCTTGCAGGCGTCTTAACAGAAACACTCAGATCTGAGCTCAGATCTGCCCTGCTTCCAAATGTGCCTCTGTTTCTACAGTCTCTCAATCTTGATTAGTGAAAACATCGTACCCAGTCATTCAAGGTCCTAATCTAAAGCGACACCTGTGTCAACTCATTCTTTTTTGTTTGTTTGCTTCTCCAGTAATTCCCCATCTATCCCAGGTACTGCTTTAGAAGAGCACAAAAGTTCTTGGGTTTTCTTTTTTCCACATATCACTGGGTTCCTAACATATGCCCAACACACCTTATGGCTTTGGAGGGGACTGTGATTTGGAGCTAGACAAACACACCTAAGGTGTTGCAATCAAAGATTCACTATCTAGCTTCTGAGGCAGGAAAAAATAATGTCTTTGAAACATATCAAACAATAACAGAAGAGTATAATGAATCAAATGGATTCTCTAACATTTTTCTCCCACCTCCCCCTGGGTTTCATTCATCCAAACCCAAAGACCATTCTGTTACATGTTAATCTTCCTGTTACATGTTAATCTTCCTGTTACATATCTCTGGAGTAACATGAGGTCTGTGACCACAGTTAGTCAACACCAGGAGAAATTCAGCCATTCACTGTCTGTAAGAGTTGTGGTCCCAGAAGCCGGAAAGAGTGTGGAAAGAACTCAAAATAGAATGAATCCCTAAATAGATTAATTATATCCAAACAAGTGGTATAGCAACCTGGGTAGGAGTTTCTGACTTCCGAGTGTAGGTTGAAGAATAAGACAAAGTGTAACTTGAATATAGGGGCCTTGACGTGAAACTGGCTCGTTCGGAGAGTAATGACACAGCATGTATAAAATAGGGCTCAGTGGGGCAGCTGGGGGCTTGAGAAGAGCTGCCTGAAAGCCTTGAGACAAATCTCTGCTGGTTATGCTCTCTGGATCACTGATGACCTGTTTCCAAAGAAGTCACTTGGGAAGGGGCTCCTCAGCCATTTAAGATGACATAATTATTTCCTAGTGGGTAAGTTTGTTTTTCTTTAAATATCCAAAAATGTTTAAATTAAATATAGAATTACTTAAGAGAGAATCAAACACATAGCATCAATATGTTTTTGTTAAGAAATTTGTGCTTATTTGGTATTTTAGGCATTTTCAGTATTCAGGAGAATTTAGTCTATTACAATAACAAATTGGCCTTGCAATTCTAGTTTATAATGTATAATTGGTTTAGATGTGTGATTTAGAATGGAATTTTTCCTTTAAAAGTAGTTTTGGAACATTAAAAAAACCCATAAGACTTAAACCACCATATTTATAAATTGTTAGACTTATAAGGGTTTTTAGGTATTTAGGAATGTCTTGTTGGTTAGCTTAGATGACCAAATTACTTTATAAGGGCATGGAATATGTTAAATTTATAAAATATATTTTAAATTTGTTTAAATGAGTCTTATTAATTACATTTATAAATGGTACAAAATAGTCATCAAATACAACCCTTTAAAGAGATTATTAAAATGTACTTGTTTGTAAGTTAAATATAAAAGCTTAAGGAATAACTGGGTGTCTGATTTGCATCTTTAATACATAAATTTTAAAAAGCCAAAGTGGCCCTCTGAATATTCTTTTCTGGGCACAAAAGGGACATTTTAAAAACTCACACAGACACTGCAAGACCAGTCCCTTTTCTGGGTTGTTTTCATCTACACAATGCATAGTTAGCTTTAGTGATTTTATTTCCTGGTGTTCCCATGTTTGTTGCTTCTGTTGAGCTCTTAGGAGGGAGGGTGGCCAGTGATGATGCACTAGCCCAGACTCAAAGCATATAGCTAGCTGTGGTGGCACCGGCATTAAGCCCGGAACTGTCTCTCTCCTCAGCGCCTCCTTCCTCTGCCCTGGGCTGCATCCAGGGGGTCATTCCACTGACTAGAACAGGGTCTCCCATTGCATTCTAGAGGAATTGAGAAAGGCAACAGGACTTCCTTGAGGCAAGGGGTGACAGACGACTTCCACAAAATATACTCCAGAAAAACTAAAACTCAGAAACTATGGTTGAGTCTCCATCCTCAATAGGGGTTTTTCCTCCCTGGCCAAACTTGGAGTTTTGAGACTACATTTTACCAAGTAAGGTGACTTTAAAAAAAGAAAACAAAAAAAAACAACAGATTGATGAGCAACTGGTTCCTTCTATAAATCAGGCTGTGTGCCTGAAAGAAGTGTGTGTGTGTGTGTGTGTGTGTGTGTGTGTGTATGTAAACACACGTAGGTTCATGGTGGGGAGGTAAAGTTATATTAGTGGAATTAGGAGAGCTAACGTGTTTGTCCAAAAATAAGACCAGATCTTATATTAATTTTTGCTCCAAAAGACTCATTAGGGCTTATGTTCAGGGGATATCATCCTGAAAAATCATGCTAGGGCTTATTTTCCAGTTAGGTCTTATTTTCGGGGAAACATGGTACATTCCACCAATTATAGATTCTTTGGGTACCAAAACTCCTCATTTGATATACAAATATATTTTGGCAGAAATAAAAAACAAGGTAATGTAACAATTACTTGGAATCAATCACTTAGGTACTGGGTTTGGCTTGGGGGCATTTGAAGCATGGTACAGTATGCTGAAAGTTTTGTAACAAAAGGTCCCAAGAATAGGTGGAATATGGACAGAGACCTGGACGTGAGCAAGGAGCCCAGGAAAAAGGATGTCAAGAAACTGGAGATAGATTTGTACCTACCTGCTTAGCAGTTCTGAAGATTGGGGATTTAGGGATAGGGGTAGAGGTATCCTAAATAGTGTCTAGGTAAAAAATGGCTTTTTGGGGCCAGCCCAGTGGCTAAGGCGGTGGGAGCTCCGTGCTCCTAACTCCAAAGGCTGCCGGTTCACTTCCCACATGGGCCAGTACTCGGCTCTCCGTCACAAGGTTGCTGGTTCAACTCCTCGAGTCCCGCAAGGGATGGTGGATTTTGCCCCCTGCAACTAAGATTGAACACGGCACCTTGAGCTAAGCTGCCGCTGAGCTCCCGGATAGCTGTTGGTTGGAATGCGGGCTCTCCATCACAAGGATTCCTCGAGTCCTGCAAGGGATGGTGGGCTGCGCCCCCTGCAACTAGCAACTGGCAACTGGACCTGGAGCTGAGCTGCGCCCTCCACAACTAAGACTGAAAGTTCAACAACTTGAAGCTGAATGGCACCCTCCACAATTAAGATTGAAAGGACAACAACTTGACTTGGAAAAAAAGTCCTGGAAGTACACACTGTTCCCCAATAAAGTCCTGTTCCCCTTCCCCAATAAAATCTTTTTTAAAAAAATGGCTTTTATTCTCCGATCCACAAGTACACATACCTCTCACTTTTAGAAACTCTTTCAGGACTGGCTACTACAAAAATAAAGTTAACACTCTTTAATGTGATAGCTAGGTGATGTTCCAACTGCTTCTTTTATGGACTTGAACAGCTAAATGAGGCCCTGTAACTTAGTGGTTGAGAGTGAAGGCTCTGAAGTCAGACTGCTTGGATTCAAATCCTGGCTTCTCCACCTACTGCAAGTTAGTAGCTTACAGTAAGTTATTAAACTTCAATAAGCCAGAATTTCGTCTGTAAAATGGGAGTTTGATAAGCCCCAGAGAATCTGAAATTGATGAAATAAATATGGTGAGAACTGTTTGTGAATGCAGGAGAGGCTTCTAAGCCTGGTCTATTCCCTGTCTCTAATTCCTCCATTATAATCTTTCCCCTTCAACATCTGCCAAAAACATACATTAACACATACTCTATTGTACACACAAACACATACTGCTCTCTCTCTCTTGCTCTCTTAGGTAAGAGCCCACATTCTTGGAGAAAGTGGTATTTAACCACTATAAGCACAGTATATGTCACCTTACTTAATAAAATAAATCTTTTTAATTTAGCACAGATTAAAACAACTCCTGGAAAGGAGTAACTGGATCCCAGACCCTACATCTAAACTCTCTCACACTACAAGTTCAAAAACTTTCAATGGCTCTCCTTTTTCCACGTAAAACAATCATCCACTCCTTTTTTTCCAGAAGTTCATGGACTCCCACAGCCATCTTAATATATATGACACTTTCTAATTGTGGGAACCTTAGACTCTACCAACGGTTTCCCAATTTGCTTGAGCATAAGGAATGTAAGGGAAGGTTCATTCTCCCTCAACACTGGGAACGGGTGAGCTGGATTTGAAACAAGTGAATAAGGTTCATAATACAGTTGACTCTTGAGCAACACTGGTTTGAACTGCCCATGTCCACTTATTTTTTCCACTCGGGATTTTTTCAATAAATACCTGTACTGTTTTCCATCCCCAGTTGGGAGTCTGCAGATGTGGAGGGCTGACTGTATGCACTGTTCTGCCATTTTATACAGGGGGCTTGAGCATCCATGGATTTTGATCTTGGTGGGGCTTCCTGGAACCAATTTCCATGCCCCACAGATACGGAGAGACAACTTAAGTTTTGGGGGAGTCAAAAGTTATATATGGATTTTCGACTGTGCCAGCAGCGTTGGGCACTTTGTTATTCAAGGGTCAACTGTATATCCTCTAAGGAAGTTTCCTAAGTGCTGACCTCTTAACCAGCTACTGGGCAGCATTTACAGAGTGGACACCAGGGGGTAGCAAAATCTCACTCTCCCAGTTCCAGGGCACTAATCCTAAGGAAGCTGGAGAGTCCCCCGTCACTCAGCACTCCATAACCCATGGATAGAAAAGAGCTCGAGCTCCCTGCCTCTAACTCTGCTGGGAAAATGGTCACTAGGGTTTGCTGCCCTAGATTATTCTTTTGATGCTAAAGAGCAGAGGGATCTTGCCTCCATAAAACATTTTCTTTCTCCTCTTTTCCAGTCCCAGTGGAGTGGAGAAAGGGTGGATGGAGTTAGCGTTCTGAGGAGGTGAGAGAAGAGCCCACCACTTACGCTACGCCCTCCTCCCTCGCCGTTCCAACCACTGCCCAGAAGCTCTGGCCTTCTAGTCTCATAGGAGCTGCATCCAAACGTCACCCTCAGCCGCAATGACACTTGCCTTCACGCCCCTCTCTAGGGACTATTTGGCTTACAGATCTCCTCTCAAATGCCCACCCTTTGGAAGCACTACCTACCCCACCACACCCCGACCCTGCACCCACCCCCGCCTGCCCACGCTGGGCTTCGCGGTGTGCCTCAGAGAAGGAACAAGGCATCTCCCTGCTATGTCTAAGCCTCCCCCAGCCCTGGGGATGGGGGCGGGTGGGATCGTCGGGGCTTCATTTACCATCCAGAAGTGCGGGAGGGTGGGAAGTTAGAACTTTCTTAACTAGCCTACCCCCTCCCCTTTGTCTAGTGTGCCAGTTGGCCATCCCCACCGCCATGAGCCCTAGTGGCTCTGGGAGACTATCACTACCCCACAAGGAGAAGGGTCTGGCATCCAGTGTCAAATCATGGAGTCTGACTGGGTTTCTGGTGCCTTCCCTCCGCTAGCTGAAAAGGGGAGAGATGTGGGATGCGGAGGGGATAGGACAGCGATCAAGGAACTCAGAAAATGTTCGCGGCAGTGCACACCCCAACAGGAGGATCCCGATCCAGGAACCCTGCCCCCCTTCAGCCACGATGCCCACCCCAAGCCTTCAAAGCTCCCTAATCCTCCCCCACGCCCCCGCCCTCCCCAGGCCGCACAGAGGAGCCCATTGTCAGAGCCCGAATGCTAGAGGCCGAATGCTAGAGGCCAGAAGAGAACGGAGAGGAAAGAGGAGGACCAGCAAGCCCCTGGAGGGTGGGAGGAATCCCCGATTGCCCTGCCCTCCGCTCCACCCGAGGCGGGCAGGGACCTGGGCGGGGGAGGGGTCTCTTCTGAGCCCCAGGTTCTGCCTAAATCTGGCAAACGAAGGGAGAAGAGGTTCCCAGGCGAGTTAGAGACGGGAGGCTTCCGGGCGCCAAACGACTCCAGTCCTAGGCTGGGGAGCCCAGGAAATTCACCGACTCCCCAGCCTCTGGGGAGTGTTTCTTTCGAGGACTAAACAGTCCCCGTAGGGAGCGAAGTGGTGGCGGGAAAAGAAGGGCATCCACGGCGGGGCGGGCCTCCGAGGGTCAGGGTCTCAGCTACCCACTCGAGGGCGGGTTGGGGAAGGAAGAGGGTTGCTGGAGAGCTGGGCAGATCGGCTGAGGGCGTCGGGGGAGAGGCGGAGAGGCTTCGCGCCGGAGAGGGAGTCCCGGCAGGGGGAGTCCCGGCAGGGGGTCCGGCGCCGAGGCGGAGGCGGGCACTGAAGGGCGGGGTGGGGAGGGGCGGCCGTCTCGGCCCTCCCTGGCGGGGCCCCGCGGCCTGGGAGCCCAAGCGGGCCGAGCCGCTGCCGCGGCCGGAGCTGTCCCCTAGCCAGACTCGGCGAGACGCGAGCGGCGGGAGGGAGGCGGCGGCGCACCCGGCCCCGCCCGCCCGAGCGTCGGACGCGACCCCGCGCGGAGCCATGGTGAGTCCCGCGTCGCAACCCCGGTGTCCTCTCCGCCTTCGCGCAGCCCGCTTTGGGCCGCAAGTCCCCAGCTTGGTGCGTCCCGCTCCTGCTTTCGACTGTCGGGAGCTCCTGGGACTCTCCTCCTTCCCATCCCCCCTTTCTTTTCTTTGATCTGTCTGCCCCACTGTCTGGCTCTGCCCCACAGGGTATTGCCCTTACCCTTTCTTTCTTCTTCCTCTTCTCCGCCCCTTCCCCCATCCTCCGTTTGGTCTCTCCCCTAATCCATACACCTCCCCTCGCCCTCCTCTGTCCTGACCTGTGCCTTCCTTTGCAGGATCTTCCCTCCCCCTCCCGGTCCCAGCTCCTTACCCGAGGGAGACCCCTGCGGGTTGGGTGTTGCAGCAGCCTTGGATCTGGCCTCGGGTCATGAGAATTGACCTGCCTGGAACCACCATTTTCCATCCCAGTCCCCAGCCCGGTGAGCCGGACCCACCCATCCGGCCCTGGGGGACCAGCCACAGCTGGGGCTGGGATGGGGCCAGGGACATGGCCAAAGAGGGAAATTCCCGCGGAGAAGAGAAGTTGCCTCAGTATAGTAGACAGAATGGGGAGGGGGACCCACAATGCCAGGGGGCGTGACGCTGCCAGAGCAGACAAGAGATGGGGGTCGGTGGGGGAGAGAGGGAATGCCCCGGAGCTCACGCCGCAGAGAACAGAAGCCGTCTCAGAATATTCCCGCTGCAGAGAAGCCCTGGCGGGTGCACCCTCCAGGGGATAGGGGACCGCAACTCAGGGCACAGGGGGCAGGAGGACATATACTGCGAACTTTCACTCCAGAAGTACTCTCTGAAGAATCACTGCAGGAGTAGGCACTGCCAGGGAGCGCCCACTGCGGGGGGTGGGGTGGGGAGGACACCGCCTAGGGGGCGCTCACTGCAGAGAGTGGAGGAGAGGGAGAGGCCCTGCCTGGGGGCGCTCCCCGCGGGGAGTGGAGGAGGGGTAGGAGTAGTACCGGGGCTGCTCCTCCACAGAAGGAAGGGCACCCCCTGGCAGGGAGGTTGGAGCAAGAAGAAAGAGGAACTGGGCCAGGGACAGCTGACTCAGTCTCTCTGGTCTCCTCTTTGGTCCCCGCCGACTGGAGGCCCGGTCTCTGTGCTCCTGCCGGCCGCCTCCCACCCCAGACCCCTCCTCCCCTCCTACTGCTGTCGTTTCCTGTGGCTGAGACTCTCGCTCAGCCATGAGCTCACCGCCCCTAATGGGTTGCAGCTGCCTCGCTGCTCCAGCTCTAGCTCCCCCCTCTTGAACTCGGAGCGGACGGCCCACTCTGCCTACCCCCGCCTATCTCCACCCTACCCCCACCCACGCTCACTGCTCTGGCCGGGTCTCCGGAACACAGGGGGGTCTGTCTGCTCGCCCACACACCTTGGGGCCGGGTCTTTGTGTGGCGCACTGAATGTCCCTCTTTGGAGTGGCTACCCTAGCTTCTCATGGTCGGGACTGGCAGGCAACTCTGGCTGAAGGGACTCAAAGTAACATGGTATGCAGTTTTGTCTTCAGGGAAAAGGCCGGGCTGGATGGGGGGGTAGGTAAAGAACTAGAAAAGATCTGCATTGAGCATCTCCTTGCCTATTTACAGCAGAGAAATCTGATAAAAGGAACTTAAAGACATCTTGAAAGAGAAATAAGTTTACAAAGGAATAGCCTGAGGGGTGGTTGTTTAGCGTGTGGTATGGAGAAAGATAACCCATTGATTCACTTAGGGAGGCTAGTCTGGAAGAAGCAGGGCTGAGTCTTTTTGAAAACTGTGGCTCCAGGTGGAGGTTGGCAGAGAAGTCCTGCTGGAATCAAAAGATTTCAGCTCCAGTACAAACCATCAAGGCCTGCTCTTCTCTTCCCCACATGTTTCTTTTGTGACTTTTTCCTCTTTCAACTGTCCCCACCCAGTTCTTTGTAACCCAATCCCACATGCTCTGGGAATGGGTGATTGCTTCACAGCCACTCTGGGAGAGTGGAGAGGGGTGCTAGAAAGACTCAAGACAAACAGCCCTCCACTTGACCATCTCTAGCACGTGATTGTTCACGGGTGGTGTCACAGCCACTTAAGATGGGGGTCTCCGGAGGGTAGGCCCTGTGAGGCGGGGCTTGCAGGATGTCTGTGTAAAAGCCCCCCACCCTCCAGAGCTCTTAGCCATCAGTGAGTCACTTGATGGCCCAGGAACCTGTCACTTCTCTCCCGGGGAGGGCCTATGCAATTGCCCTGATTCACAAGAATCAGGGACAGCCCTGATCAGAGACATTCACAGCAAATTCTCTGGATCTCCAAAGCCAAGGTCTCAGAGCTCTTGCACAGAGTGCACTGCGAGGCCTGTGGATTCTGACGGGCCCAGCCCCACTCCCATCCTGGGGTTATTCAGCCACCCTTTCCTGAGTGCCCTCTCTGCACACACTGTGCACACAGTGGGTCCCAAGGAGCCATGCTTGGGTGATCTCTACAGATATGCAGCCTGGTCTTATCTCTCTCAGGAGCCCGAGCCAGTGGAGGACTGTGTGCAGAGCACACTTGCTGCCCTGTACCCACCCTTCGAGGCGACAGCACCCACACTGTTGGGCCAGGTGTTCCAGGTGGTGGAGAGGACTTACCGGGAGGATGCGCTGAGGTACACTCTGGACTTCCTGGTGCCCGCCAAGCACCTGCTAGCCAAGGTCCAGCAGGAAGCCTGTGTGAGTGTCTGTGCATCCCGGTTCTAGCTCCCCTAAGATTCTCTACCTCACTCCAGAGGCTAGTGAGACCGACTAATTTACCCCCGCCTAGAGACGCCACCTCCCCATACTGATTCCCTCCCAGAGACACTGCCCCTCAGATACTAGCACATGCGCAGAAACTCATCTCCACCAAATATTGACCCCCTAAGAAACATCAACTCCCAAAGACGCTGACCCTTCAGACCTAATTCCAGACATATTTTTCCTCATGTCTATTTCTCAAGATACTAACTCCTCCAGATGTCGCTCAACAGAGATCCTTTACTTCTACAGATATAAAGACCTCCAAAGAGTTTTGACTCCTCCAAGACAATGGCATCCGTTGACCATGTCTTTGTAATGACTCAGTTCTTATCCTCCTACACATGGAACTAGCTTCCTACCACCAGAAAACAGACCTCCCAAGCCCTTCCTCTGTCACATAAGCACCCCAGGATAATCCCCTCTTGCTCCCCTGGAGTTATAACCCACCAGGCATAAGGCCACTCCTGCCTATGATGGTCCCATTTTAACTGCCCCCTCCTGCTGGTCTCATTAGCAGAGGCCTGAGCACAGCCTCCCATTTCTCTCCCCAGGCCCAGTACAGCGGTTTCCTCTTCTTCCACGAGGGCTGGCCCCTCTGCTTACATGAGCAGGTGGTGGTGCAGCTAGCAGCCTTGCCCTGGCAGCTGCTGCGCCCAGGGGACTTCTATCTGCAAGTGGTGCCCTCAGCAGCCCAAGCACCCCGCCTGGTACTTAAGTGCCTGGCCCCAGGGGGTGGGCGTGTACAGGAGCTGCCTGTGCCCAGTGAGGCCTGTACCTACCTGTTCACACCTGAGTGGCTACAAGGTATCAATAAGGACCGGCCTACAGGTCGCCTCAGTACCTGCCTACTCTCTGCGCCCTCTGGGATTCAGCGGCTGCCCTGGGCTGAACTCATCTGCCCCCGATTTGTGCACAAAGAAGGCCTCATGGTAGGACATCGGCCAAACACGCTGCCCCCAGAACTTCCCTCCGGACCCCCAGGGCTCCCCAGCCCTCCACTCCCTGAGGAGGCCTTGGGCACCAGGAGTCCTGGCGATGGGCACAATGCCCCTGCTGAAGGACCTGAAGGCGAGTATGTGGAGCTGTTGGAGGTGACACTGCCTGTCAGGGGGAGCCCCGTGGATGCTGAGAGCTCCTCGGGCCTCTCCAGGACCCGGACGGTACCCACCCGCAAGGGTGCTGGAGGGAAGGGCCGGCACCGGAGACACCGAGCGTGGATGCACCAGAAGGGTCTAGGGCCTCGGGACCAGGATGGGTCACGTCCACCCGGTGAGGGGAGCAGCAGTGGAGCCTCCCCTGGGTCTCCCCCAGGAGCTGAGGCCCTCCCAGAGGCAGCAGTTCTGGAGGTATCTGATCCCCCAGCAGAGGCTGTGGGGGAAGCCTCTGAATCTTGCCCCCTGAGGACAGGGGAGGTTGTGGGAGGAGCAGGCCAGGGGGCCGAAGGACCGCCTGGCACTCCTCGGAGAACAGGCAAAGGAAACAGGAGAAAGAAGCGAGCTGCAGGCAAAGGGGCTCTTAGCCGAGGAGGGGACAGTGTCCCGCTGAGCCCTGGAGACAAGGAAGAGACCAGCCAACAGGGAGTCCTCATCAGTCTGCCCTCACCAAATGAGCGTAAGCTTCCAGGAGGCAACCTGGTTAAGGAAGAACATGAAGGCTCAGGGAAGCCAGAATCGGAGCCAAAAGAGGAAGTCAAACAAGCAGATGAAGAAGAGTCTCGGCCCCCAGAAGCCTGTGAGCCTATAGAAGAGAAGGCCAGAGAGAGCGAGCAGGAGGGGCCAAGACTGGTGTGCATGGCAGGTGAGATGACACAGACCAGTGGGGCAAGGGTCTGCATAGGTTACGCCTCAGGAAGGGAGCTGGAGGAGGAGCAGAGATGAGGCCGGGAGCAGAACAGCCATACCCGGCGTCATTTCAGGCCCCTAGCTCTACCTGTGTCTGTGCAGGATCCACAGATCCCGAAGGACTCCTCTCTGATCCCCCAACACCACCCTTGGAGACTGTGCAGGAAGTGAGAATGGATAGCATCTCAGAAGAAGCCCCTCCTGTTTCCATCTCTGATGACCCTGACATACCTTGGGACTTGATGGCATCTGGATTCCTCATCCTGACTGGTCAGTGAGCATCAGTGATTGAAGGGAAAGGGATTAAAGAAAGAGAAGCAGTTGGGGTGGGCTGCAGAGGGAGGCAGGGTGGCTGTGATGTCCTGCCCCAGCCAGGACAGCTTTGTCACTTTGTGTCCTCAGGAGGGGTGGACCAGAGTGGGCGAGCTCTGCTGACCATTACCCCACCGTGCTCTCCTGAGGAGCCCTCACCCTCCCAAGACATGCTGAGCTCTGCTCTTCATTACCTCCACTCACTGCTCAGGTAACCGAGGCCCAGCGCTCGCACCCAGGCCACTAACCTCCTGGGTCATGAGGACTTTGACCCTCTGTCTTTTCAGGACACTGACCTCCTGACCTCTAGGACACCTACTTCTTCAACACTCAGATTTTCAAGTCATTGACTTCTGACTTGCCTGACCCCTAACCTCCAGGATATCTACACTGACCCTCAAAAATCAACACTGCTGACTTTCAGTATCCCGAGACACTAGCTAGATTATCAGGACATTGATTCACTCGTTCAGCAACTATTGAGTACCAAAAACCTATTAGGGACCATGTTACATGCTGGTGTTGAATTTATACTTTCCACAGCACAGGATTCCTAATGTTCTAGACCCTGGTCCTATGCCCCTATAGCCATGAGTATAGAGTCCTGATTGCTATGTCATTGGTTCTGGGACACACCTCCCAGGCTCTGGCCCTTTGACCATTGCCTCCCAAATGTACCAGGAACTAACTTCTCCAGAGAACTAGTAACACTAAGGCCAGACCCTGTGCCACTGTTTTTGAACACACACACACTCACACACACACTGCTTCCCTGGCTCTTCCTGCCCCCACAGGCCTGACCTACAGATATTGGGGCTGTCTGTCCTGCTAGACCTTCGCAAGGCACCTCCCCTGCCTCCAGCTCTCATTCCTGTCCTGAGTCAACTTCAGGTAATCAACCCCTTGAGACAGGTACTTCTCATCCTAACTCTTCCCTAGAGGCCATCCCAGAGGCCACCCAGTTGCCCACAGTTTAGGGTTCTGCCCTCCTACAGGACTCGGGAGACCCTCCCCTTGTTCAGCGGCTGCTGCTTCTCAATCATGATGACCCTCCCACTGAGTTCCATGGATTTCAGGTTTGAGCCCTCACTCCCACCTTGTCCCCCTCAGTAGTGGAGAGAGGAAAAGAAGCTGGCTGGAGCCCCAGGGTGGTCCCTGAACCCCTGGGTGCCCAGGCGAGAAAGCCACAGCCTTCATATGACTTCAGGGTGCTGAGCTGCTGTCAGAGAATGATCTGAAAAGAGTGGCCAAGCCGGAGGAGCTGCAGTGGGACTTGGGAGGTCACAGGGAGCCCTCTCCCAGCCACTGGGTCAACACACACCAGGTAAGCTTCACCTCCCCCATTCGGGACACTGAGAGCCAGCACTGACGCACCTGAGGACATTCTAAGGGAGAAAGCAGATCTGTGACATGACCAAGGGGTTGGGTAAAACTGGTTTCCCATCCATTCAACTCAACAAATATTTATGGCTCACAAACCATGACAAAAATTTGTGTACATACCATGCATGGGTTACTGAGGAGATGGGAGGAATATGTTAAATTTTTAGCATGACATTAAGTTGCATATGATTTTTCGTGGGAGATAAGTCAGAAACAATAGAGAAAAGTACAAAATAGTGTCACTACGGTCCTGGAAAGAGCTGAGACTCTCTGGAAGACTGGTTCTGGTTCCCCGTGACCTTGGATAAGTTACTGTACCTCAGTTCTGGAGATGGGGCCTTTCTGTACCTGCTCACTGCACCAACATCCTGGCCTCAGGCTCCTCACCTACAAAGTGTAGCAATTAGGATAAAATCTCTGATTCTATGAATTTAAGTACTGTGAGTATTCACGAAGAGGTGTAAACATGATCTGAGCCGAGTATTAAAGGGGGTCTGTAACATGGTCATTAAGCTGTGTCGTGGGACGTGGATCTGAATAGTGCAGACAGGAAAGGAGACTCATGTTTACTAAGCTGCACAATGCCAGGCCCATGCTAGGTGTTTATGTAGCAGCGTCTCTTTAAACCTCACAAGATCCTGTGTGTCTTATTTTTATTTTATTTTATTTTTATTGGGGAATATTGGGGAACAGTGTGTTTTTCCAGGGCCCATCAGCTCCAACTCGTTGTTCTTTCAATCTAGTTGTGGAGGGCGCAGCTCAGCTCCAAGTCCAGTCGACGTTGTAAATCTCTAGTTGCAGGGGGCGCAGCCCACCATCCCATGGGGGAATTGAACCGGCAACCTTGTTGTTGAGAGCTCGCGCTCTAACCAACTGAGCCATCCGGCCGCCCCTCCGGCAGCTCATTGTCTTCAGTCTAGTTGTGGAGGGCGCAGCTCACTGGCCCATGTGGGAATTGAACCAGCAACCCTGTTGTTAAGAATTCGGCTCTAACCAACTGAGCCATCTGGCTGCCTGATGCTGTGTGTCTTATCCTGACTTTACAGTTGAGGAAACTGAGGCTCAAGGACATTTCTGGACCTACTCAAGGTCATCCAATTAGTAAGCAACAGCCTCAGGAATTGAAACCAGCATTGCCTCTATTAAAGTCTCTGTGGCCACCCCACTTCTACCCTAGGACTTAGGCTCCTTATCCTAAACTCTATCCCTGGACTCCATTCCTGTGTGCATGTTTCAGGAGGTGGCAAGGCTGTGCCACCTGTGCCAAGGTGTGCTGGGCTCTGTACGGCAAGCCATTGCGGAGCTGGAGGGGGCAGCAGAGCCAGAAGGAGAGGTATGAAATGAAATGGGATGAAAGGGCATGGGGTGTGGACTCTGGTGGGACCCCAACTGTTAACTGCTCCCTGCTCCCAGGAGGCGGTAGGAATGCCTGAGCCCCTACAGAAGGTGCTGGCAGATCCCCGGCTGACAGAGCTGCAGCGGGACGGGGGAGCCATCCTGATGAGGCTGCGTTCCACGCACAGCAGCAAGTACGAGGGATGAGTGGGCAGGGGCAGGTGGACGTGGCAGGTGGAGACGCATAGAGGGCTGCCAATGAATCTTAACTGCCAGATCATTCTCACTGAGCGTGTATCTGGACAAGATATCATGCTTTTCCACTTATTATCTCATAACCCTCCAAAGGTCCCTACGTGGTAGTTATAATTACAAATGGGGATTTGGGGGGTCAGAATGTTAAATGTCTTGGCCAAGGTTAGTCAGTACATGGAAGAGTCAGGATGCAAATCCCGGGTCATACTCTGACCCATGAGGCTGTGCCACCGCTCCCGTTGGGATGCAGGGGTCGAAGAAGGGGTGCTTGACAGCGCAATGGTTCATTCTTCCTCCCTCCTTCCCCAGGCTCGAGGGCCCAGGCCCAGCTATGCTGTATCAGGAGGTGGATGAAGCCATTCACCAGCTCGTGCGCCTCTCCAACCTACACGTGCAACAGCAGGAGCAGCGGCAACGACTGTGCCGACTCCAGCAGGTGAGCCAGGACCCCCAGACCCCTCTTACTCGGCAACCCCTTTTCCACTGATACTTCTAGTTGATGGTGTTCTCCTAACCTGGCTTGGTTGACTGGCTCTCCCCTGTCTCCTCACCTTCACTGGAGGTTGGTCATGGTCAGTGTGAGATTCAACAAGAGGCAGATAGCATCTCAAGACATCAAAGAAGAGAAGCCAGATCCTCCCCTCCCCACTGTTTGTTTGATCAAGGATCCTTAGAGATTGTGAGAGGTGCTCTGGTATCCCAGGGGATGCTGGGAAGAGCTGATTGACTCTGAAGTGCCTACCTCCTTAGCTTAAAAATAATAAACGTCTATTGATACCAGCCTTTTCGCTACACTGCCACCCATGCTCCCTCAATTCCTTATACAATGTCATCCCCCAAACCTGAGGCTGGACCCTACCTCTCTCCGCCTTGGAAGGAGAGGGCAATGAAATGAAAGCCCCAAATGCCTTGGAACCAAGGCCTCTGTGGGGAAGATTCAGGGATAAGGCTGGCTTCTCTGAACCTTGATTCTTTTCTTCTGAGGTTAAGACTCCCACAGGGATTTGCTCTCCACCCTACCATGTGGGGTAGAGGGGGCTTTGAAGTCTGATTGTTTTTCCTTAGCCCCAAGCATGGTGAGTGAACACCTCACAGACCTGCCTGTGGGTATCAGGGAAGGGTCATCTCAGGACTAATGTCAATAGGCAGGGTGGGGTGGGGGTGGCACACCTCTCTGTTTCCTGGCATTTCTTCATATTGGCTTCCTCCATGCCAGTGTCCAAGGGGTGGTATCTCCTACTGTTTGTTGCCTTGCATGGTTATTAGGTGTTTCTCCCACTGTTTAAAAACCGTTAGCACCTAGGATTTGGAGTCTGAAGTGCTCAGTTTGAGTTCTCGTTCTGCTAGGAGTGAGATGTTGGACAAGTCTTGAAGCGCGTCTGAGTTTGTAGAATTGGGATAATAACACTTACAGGGGTGTTAGGATGACCAGATGAATCCAACACAGGACTATAGAAGTGTTCCTTGTTGGCCCTGGTTATTAGGAATATTCTGCCTTCTCATCCTCGGGCTGTCTCACCCAGCTTCCAGCCTTTGTTCAGAGTTAAAAGTTACCATCCCTTTTTTTTTTTTTTTGGGGGGGGGGAGTGTCATTTATTTTTCAAATGATATAATTTACATACAGTGAAAACCACCCTTAGTTACCATCCCTTTTTGGTCAATTATCCCAGAACCAACATGAGTCCCTAGAGCCCATAACAGGCAACTAGAGCTGTACACACGCACGTGCACGCACACACACACACCTCTTGGGCCATCTCTCCAAACCTGGTCCCTCGGTCCCCTGCCCTCCCATCGCTGGGTTTGGTCATGTGAAATTTCTCCTGGCCCTCCTTTGGATCCCCATCCCCTCATCCTGCCTCAGGCTCACACTAGTTTTATCTATTTCACCTCCAGGCAGAGCCCTGGAACCCTAACACACCTGCCTCGGTGTTTCCTTCCAGCCCAGCTTCCCCTTCATCTGGTGCTTTGCAAAGATCTCTTATGCACTTTCTTACTTGGCCTTGTGGAAACTACCACCGTTCACTGTTATTCTCACTTTACAGCTGAGATGAAACGGTCTGCCCAGGGTTCTGCAGATGGGGGTGGTGTGGTGGAAGCTGGATCTCAGCTTTCCTTTTCCTTCCTCTGTGTGGCCTCCCCCTCCCACACAGCCCTGCTCTCTCACCCCATTTGTCCTAGGTGCTGCAGTGGCTTTCAGGCCCAGGGGAGGAGCAGCTGGTGAGTTTTGCTGCGCCCGGGGACTCCCTGTCTGCCCTGCAGGAGACAGAGCTCCGATTCCGAGCTTTTAGTGCTGAGGTTCAGGTGAGAAGGGGGAGAAGGGCGGGTGAGAAGAGACATGCAGGGAGTGAGGGGGAGACGGAGAGGGCCTGAAGACCAGGTCTGAGCATAGCCTCCCTTCTCTAGGAGCGCCTGGGTCAGGCGCGGGAGGCCCTGGACCTGGAGGAGGACAGTGCCTCCCAGAAGGTTCTGGATGTCTTTGAACAGCGGCTGGAGCAGGTGGAGAGTGGCCTCCACCGGGCCCTGCGGCTACAGCGCTTCTTCCAGCAGGTGTGTGCAGCTTTTTCTTCTATGCCCATCATTGTCCTCTTCTTCCTGAAGAGCCTGATCTGGCAGTTGTTAAAAGCAGGGACTCAGGAAGCCATCTCTTTGGCTTTATTGGTTCTGCCGCCTACTTGATGAATAATCTGGGACAAGATACCAAACCTGAATGTGCCTTCACAGGCACCTACCTCGCAGGGCTGCTGTGAGGATTCTATAAGCAATATATAAAAACCACTGAATGCAGAGCCTGCCGCTCAGAAATTCTATATAAGTAGTGGCTCCTCTTTCGTCTAGGCTGCTGTCTCCATACCAGCTCAGAGTGGCACGGTCAGGCAGTGATGCTGGAATAGTGAGGGGATGTGTTCTGAGAGGACTGGGAAGGTGATAGGCATTGAGCAGCCATCGGCAAAAGAGGACAGGAGCTGTCACTGGGCAGTGTGTGGGAGCCACACTGGACCTCACTCCTGCCTCTCCCCATTCCCGACCCCTTTGGCCTTGTAGGCACATGAATGGGTGGATGAAGGTTCCGCCAGACTGGCAGGCGCAGGGCCGGGTCGGGAGGCAGTGCTGGCAGCCCTGGCCCTGCGGCGGGCTCCAGAGCCCAGCGCTGGCACCTTCCAGGAGATGCGGGCCCTGGCCCTGGACCTGGGCAGCCCAGCAGCCCTGCGAGAATGGGGCCGCTGCCGGGCCCGCTGCCAAGAGCTGGAGAGGAGGATTCAGCAACAGCTGGGAGAGGAGGCCAGTCCGCGGGGCCACCGGCGACGACGGGCAGACAGTGCCAGCAGCGGAGGGGCCCAGCGGGGCCCTCATAGCCCTTCCCCCAGCCTCAGCTCGCTGTTGCTCCCCAGCAGCCCTGGGCCACGGGCAGCCCCATCCCACTGCTCCCTGGCCCCCTGTGGGGAGGACTATGAGGAGGAGGGCCCTGAACTGGCTCCAGAAGCAGAGGGCAGGCCACCTAGGACCGTGCTGATCCGAGGCCTGGAGGTCACCAGTACTGAGGTGGTAGACAGGACGTGCTCACCCCGGGAACACGTGCTGTTGGGCCGGGCCGGGGGTCCAGATGGGCCCTGGGGAGGAGGCACCCCCCGGATGGAGCGCAAGAGAAGCATCAGGTGAGAGCCCAGCCTAACTGGTGTCCAAGAGGCAGGCCCAACTGCCCAGCAGGAAAAGCATATGATATCGTTGGGGGTGGTGGCTCCCTCTCATGCCCCAGCCTCCTCTGCTACTGCTTGTATCTGCAGTGCCCAGCAGCGTCTGGTGTCTGAACTGATTGCCTGTGAGCAGGAGTATGTGGCCACTTTGAGTGAGCCAGTGCCACCCCCTGGGTCTGAGCTGACGCCTGAACTGCGGGGCACCTGGGCCACCGCCCTAAGTGTCCGGGAGAGGCTTCGAAGCTTCCATCGGACACACTTTCTGCGGGAGCTTCAAGGTTGCACCACCCACCCCCTGCGCATTGGGGCCTGCTTCCTTCGCCATGTGAGTGAGCCTCTAAAACATTCCAGGTCTTCCCCCTTCGAATGTTTCAGCCCCACCTACTTGGTCCTCCTTCTCAGTACCTGTCCCCCCACCCCCACACCCACCCAAATGTATGGTCTAAGATTCTGGGGTCTAGTGGTATCCCCTGGGCTCCTCTGGACCTACTCAGCCTCTGTGTCCCTGTCTCAAGGGCTGCCTGGCCTTCACTGTCTCCACCCGAGCCAGGAGCTGTCATTCCCTAGGCAGACTGAGTGCCCCCTGGTGGCCTGCCTCTCCTTTGGGCTGCAGTGAGAATGTAGAGGAGGAGCAAAGGCAAGACCTTGTCTGCAGGGATGGCATTTTTTGTCTTCTGGCACAGGGCGACCAGTTCAGCCTTTACGCCCAGTACGTGAAGCACCGACACAAACTGGAGAATGGCCTGGCTGCACTCGGCCCCCTGACCAAGGTAACCCTTTCTCCAACCTTCATAAGAAGGGGAGGAGCCAGGAAGATGTGAAACCCACCCAACCTCAAAATCTCACAGGGATGGGAGAAGGGATGGGGAGCTTTCCTGGATGTGCCCAGGAATGTCACCTACCAGTAACCTCCCAGAATTGCTGAGGGTGGGACAGGCACTGGACTGGGAGGCAGGTGAGACTGAGTTCTTATCCCGTCCACCTGAGGGACTAGGCAAGACTCTTGGTTCCTCTGAGCCCAATTCTACATTGGTAAATGGGGGCAATATTTACTACATCTAATTCAGAGTGCTCTGAGGATCAAAAGACCTCACAACAAAAGATGTGAACTTGTCAAAAGTTAAAAGCCGGAGAATATAAGGGGTTATTTGTATTCCTTCTTTATTCCCCATCAAGATATAGAGGATGACTGAATCTCCTGCAGCCTCCCCTCTGCTTTCTTTCTTGGGGAAGATTTTCTTTGCTTCATCTACCCCCAAAAGCCTGGACTACCACTCACCCTCCCCACAGACCTCAGCCCCCACCAGCGCCAGCCCCTCCCCTCATCCCTGTCTGTCTCCTCCCCATTCTAGGGCTCCGCAGAGAGTGGCCCTCACCTGCCCCGGGCCCTGCAGCAGCCCCTGGAGCAGCTGGCTCGGTATGGGCGGCTCCTGGAGGAGCTCTTACGGGAAGCTGGGCCTGAACTGAGTTCTGAGCGCCAGGCTCTTGGGGCTGCCGTGCAGCTGCTCCGGGAACAAGAAACCCGTGGCAGAGATCTGTTGGCCGTGGAGGCAGTGCGTGGCTGTGAGGTGAGGCCAAAGCTCCAGTCACTACAGCTCAAATTACCTAGTCCTGTGGCCTCAGAAGCAGAGTGGGCTGGTGATGAGAGAACTAGACTTATGGTCAGAGGGCTCCAAGCTGTAATTTCTAACCAGCTGGATGGCCATAGTGAAGACACTGAACTTCAGTGGGCTTCAGTTTACTTGTCTATAAATAAAGAAGCTATGTCCTGCCCATCATCCCATGATTCTACATCTGCCTGTGCTTTCCTATTCCTTTCTTGATTCTTATCTTTCTCAATCTACCCTGCACTTTCTCCTGCATCTCAACACTCAACACATACCTTATTCTTCTCTACCTAGTCTCTTTCCAACCCTGAGGTTCCAGAACAGGTTGGAAACCTACCTCCGCTGGGATAGACCACTTTCCCCATCAATTCTTTCTTGATTCTCTTCCTGGGGCAAAATGATGCTTTCGTCCCCACCATTCAAAGGCTTCTCACGGGAGGCTGTGAGCCTTACTATGCAATATGCTTTCCGTCTTGAGAGACAGGCTGTGCTGCTAGGCCAGGTATGCTGTGCAGGGTGACCAGTTGGTGGATTCTAGGCCAAGGGCTTCCCTGATTTCCTGATTCTGCCTTTAGAATGAGTCATTAGGCCCTTGCCCTATAAACCCCATTTTTACTCCCCATAAAATATACACAAAGGGCTCCAGGGCCAATGACTTTTTTTTTTCCCTTTCTCCAGACAGATCTGAAGGAACAGGGACAGCTTCTGCACCGGGACCCCTTCACTGTCATCTGTGGCAGAAAGAAGTGCCTTCGCCATGTCTTCCTCTTTGAGCATCTCCTCCTGTTCAGCAAACTCAAGGGCTCTGAGGGGGGGTCGGAGACTTTTGTTTACAAGCAGGCCTTTAAGGTACAACACCGGCAGGAAGGAGGGGTAGTGGGGAACTGGACAGGAAGTCATGGCTCTTCCTGAGAGCTCAAGATGTTCTGAAAATTCAATTCCAACCCATGTTCAGAATCTGCATAATCTAGAACAGGCTTTCGCCTGTAACCAACCATCAGTTAGGGTGTTGGGGTGATAGAAGTCCCTGTCATAGGTCTATTCCTTGAGGTTTTCCTTATCATTCATACAGGAGATTCATGAGGTATTCCAAGCCAAAAGGGAGCACGACACTTCCCACTAAGAACACACATGCCTTTTGAGTCATGGGTGGTTCCTGGGGGATAAGGAAAAAGGACACTCTGTATATAACTTGATGGAATTGAAGAAGCCAAGAGGGAGGCTCTGCTTTAGGGAAACAGCCCTGATATCCAGACAAACATCAGTAGCGACCTATGGTCCTAGATCGAGCTGTGTGGCATGATTGTAAGGGTTTCTAGACTTTGTCCCTGTACACTAGTTCTAGGTCTTCAGGGGGTATTACAATATAGAGGAAAAAAGCCTAGGTTTGGAATAGCAGACATGGGTTTGAACTTTCCTTCTCCAATAAGCTATGATAAGCCCTTGGGCAAGTTGCTTCATGTCTCTGGGCATTCCCCTTCTGTAAATTATGGTTGCTATGGAGACTAATGTAGAGCACTTGGCCCATGGTAGGTGTTGAGCAAACATTTACTGAACATCTAACAGATGCAAGGCTAAGTGTAATGCTTTTCCATGTGGTACCATCTAGCCAGGACTCACTCCATCCTCACCCACTCTTCTCTGCTCCTTCTCAGACTGCTGACATGGGGTTAACAGAAAACATCGGGGACAGCGGGCTCTGCTTTGAGCTGTGGTTTCGGCGGCGCCGTGCACGAGAGGCATACACTCTACAGGCAGCCTCACCAGAGATCAAACTCAAGTGGACAAGTTCTATTGCCCAGCTGTTGTGGACACAGGCAGCCCACAACAAGGGTACAAGGCAGAACCGGGCTGGGGTCAAGGTTATGGCAGGAGGTTAGCTGGAGGGGATGGAGACCACTTGGGAAAACAGGGTGTAGGATGGAGAAAGAAGAATGACTTATGAGAAGATTCAAGATATGCTTTGAGAGAGATTGCTGAGAGAGAAATTAGTGTAAGGTATACCGAAAGGAAAGCGAAATCTATTTCAGGGAAGCAAGAGCACATGGCTGGGCAGGAGACTGAGAAAGTGCTCGCTGGACCTGGGTTCCAGAACTTACTTGCTGTGTGACCTGGACTAATTGTTTGTGTTTTGCCAGTTTTGTTTTGAATTCTCTGAACCTCATTCCACTCACTTGAGAAAATAGAAAGTAACATCTACATCGTAGGGAGAATTAAATAAGGTGATATATGTGGAAACATTTGATAAATTGTAAAGGTATGTAAACGTGAGTTTTGCTCTTCATACCCAAGATAAAGGGAAGAACATGAGAATTAGAAGTTGGGCAGCTGGAATGGTAAATGGGCAGGATGCAACAACATACAGAGGAGACAGGTGTCTGAGGAGGAAGTCGAGGACCACCATCCATCCATGTCATGACAGTCAACAGGAAGAGTAACAAGATACCAGAGGAATGAGAGTTGGGAAGGAGCAAAAGGAAGAGTGGACCAAGACCATGCTAGGACTAGAGCAGAGAACGGGCAAAGGGGATTGGTAACAGGGTCTCTGTTCCCTAGAGCTCCGAGTGCAGCAGATGGTCTCCATGGGCATCGGGAATAAACCCTTTCTGGACATCAAAGCCCTTGGAGAACGGACGCTGAGTGCCCTGCTCACGGGAAGAGGTGAGGCCCACAGTGCTGGGGGGTCGCCCCCAGAAGTCAAGACCTTGACACGAGGGCACAGTGGGGATGCGTGGTAGAAAGTGAGGAAGGGTAATGAGTGGATATGTCTTACCAGAAATTGTGGGACCGACTGGGAGACCCTCTATGAAACGGAGGGTCTTTTCAGGGAGCCAGGAGGACTTTCCCACACCAGCACCCCACCCCTCCCCCACCCCCCACTCTCTGCAGCCGCCCGAACACGGGCCTCCGTGGCCGTGTCATCCTTTGAGCATGCCGGCCCCTCCCTTCCCGGCCTCTCACCGGGAGCCTGCTCCCTGCCTGCCCGCGTCGAGGAGGAGGCCTGGGATCTGGACGTCAAGCAAATTTCCCTGGGTGAGGCACCTCTCAAAGGGTGGCTCCCAGCGGCTGGGTCATTATGTCATGTTCAGGATGCTTGCTGCTGAGCAATTCCTTTATCTAGCCACGTAGCCCAGTTGCCATGACAACTATGTACAGCTTCCCAATTGCTAAAAGAGCCTTCCATCTGGTTGCTAGGGTAATGCTTACAGCAGCCTGTTGCTAAGCACTTCCTCTGTACTTCTCTCTCTAGCTCTCCTTGGGTTTCTATGGAAACTGCCTCAGCTTCCTGTTGTACCCTCCTGGTTCACCACGGCAATCCTTATAGTTTCCTGTCGCTTCTTCCCTGGTTGCTCTAATGATGCTGCTGACATTTCCTGCCTCTTGGTAGGGGGGTTCTCTTGCAAGTGGATTGCTATGGTGACTCACAGCTTCCTGTTGCTATGGAGCTTTTTCTTCCCTGATGGATTGGAGCAGCTTGGTTGCTTAAGGTAATCTTGAGGGGTCCTATACCCTGCTCTCACCCTAGCTTCCCCTCCAGCCCCGGAAACACTTGACTCTTCTGGAGATGTGTCCCCAGGACCAAGAAACAGCCCCAGCCTGCAACCCCCCCATCCTGGGAGCAGCACTCCCATTCTGGCCAGTGGAGGGATCTTAGGGCTAGCCCGGCAGGTAAGTCCCTTCAGTAGGGTTTGGTATGGGTGACCTCTTCAGCCACTTTCTGGGTGGGCTCTTCTGACCTTTCAACCCATGGGAGGGCAAGAGGAAACAGCCTGTGCTCCCAGCAAGGCTCCAAGTTGGATATATTGTCCAGTCTGCCTTTCTCCTCTCACCCAGGCCTGGCTGAGAGGCATTAGGTCAAAAGTGAAAAGGAATCCTTAATAAGGAGCATAGTGCAGGAGTGGATGGAAAGGGGAAAATGCCAACAGCCTGGTTTGTACTTGGATTAAATCAGCAAATTCACAAACTGGGGAGGAAAGAGGTGAATTGATAGGCTTGGGGGGGGGGTAGAAAGGGAGAGACAGGGATAGAAGGAAGAGGTCATTTCTTATCCTTTTAATTCACTGCAGTTTCTCTCCCCTAAGAGTCATGTTCGAGCCTTGAGTGACCCCACCACACCTCTGTGACCTGGGTGAGTCAGTACCTCCTTTTTACCACATCCAACACTCCTTCCCTCTTGCATGTACCATCCTTCCTTCCCCCAGCTGCTTGGGAGTCAGCCTCTGCCCTCTCCCAACCCATCTCCCTCTTCTTTCCTGACTTCTAGAGAAAATCCAGAACTTGGCTACAGCCCCTCCTCTCAGCACATTTTTGGCTGGGATGGCAGTGGGACATAGTGAAGGCCTGGAAGAACATTGACTTCCTTCCCTCTGCTTCCTGGACAGAGGTCAAAGGACCAGCGTGTTCCCCTGCTAACGCTATCTCTATAGCTCTCCCCAGCTGGGCGCCTTCCTTCAGGAACCAGAGTGGCCATACTTGCTTGCTTTCATACCCTGGAGGCGGGGAAATTACTCCTGGTCCAGTCCTTCCCCATCTTGGGCCACAGCATAACTCCCAGGGCACCACCCCATATCAGGCCTCCCCAGAGAGCTGGTGTTTCCCCCTTCTTCCCACCCTGACTCTCCCTGAGAAGACTCATCTCTCCCAGCTCAACCATTATTCCTGGTGACTCCATTCTGAGGTGTCATGGGAAGTGGAACTATGCAAACCATTATATGAGGATGGAGTGGGAAACTGCAGACTTTCTATATGTAATTACTGTTATTATAATACTATTGTTATATTAAACGTATTTACTCACACCTTGTGTCCAAAGAGCTAGAGCAGTCCTCCAGGCTGAGGTGACATTACTAACACTAACTTGGGTACTTCCCCTCAACCATTAACTAGAACACGGAAAATACAACCAAGGCTACAAGATACCCTGTACCCCTTCCTGGCCCAAAGCTGGGTGTGGGCCAGGCCTGGGAGAATGTGCCTCCTCCACAGTGGCTCCCAGAGGCTCAATGCACCCTTTAAAGCTCCTTTTCTCACAATGCACCCATTTCTTGAGACTGAGCTAGTCACAGTCAAGCTAGGATTCAGCACAGTTCAGCAGATTTCAAAATGAGGTCCTCACATCACAGTGCATGAGAATCCCCTAGGCAATTTGCTAAATGCTAATTCCTGGGCCCCACCCCAGAGCTACTGAAGCCAAACCCTGGGGTAAAATCCAAGATTCTGCTTTTTTTTAATCAAGCTCTTTGGGTGATAACAAGTACCTAAAGAGGTACCTCTTTCCTGAACAGAATGGCCCCAAAAGGAGGACAGGACATAGGCAGACCGACACAGTGTCCTGTGCCTCAAGACACCTGTTTATTAGGGACACAACTCTGCGACAGGGATGACAGGAATCGTACCAAAAATAGCAACGTCTACAGGGCCCCCCGAAGGGGCTTAGAAGGGTACAGTGCCCCCCACCCCCACCCATTGTACAAAAATAAACTCTCACGCCTATGGACCAGCAAGGACTGGCAGAGCGACTCCTCAACAGGGGCACAACCCTCTCTGCCAGCCCTGGGACCCCGTTCTTTGATCCTCACCCCTGCCACTTCTAAGGCACTGTGACTCCCCTGGGTGGGTACCGCCTGCCCACCCTCCTAGGCCCTCCACACCCTTCACCTCTGGTCCACCTGGGGCTGGGATATGGGTCCCACGATGCCCCCTGCTGGCTGCTCTACCCAACTACCTCTAGTGCTCCCCGCTCCCGCGGGGTAAGCTCACTAAGCTAACTGCCCCTAAGAGGGCTCCCTACCGTTCTTGACCCCCCAGCCCCACCTCTCCGGATCTCGACAGCCCGGGGCCCTCCTCCCCTTCCTGCGGAGGACTGGGAGGGGTCTCTCCTGATGGTGCTCGGATATAGGGTGGGGAAGTATCAGCCGGGGGCGGCCGGCGGCCCCGAGCTCGACGGCTGTGGTGCACTTGCAGGTGCAAGGCCATGAGCTCCGGGGCTCCAGTGGCGAAGGGGCAGAAGAGGCAACGGTGGAGGGCACCCCCTGGCCCGGCCTCGCCTCCCGGCCCCGCCCGCAGGGACAGGTCCAGGGGTTCGGCCTCACCGCCTCGCCCGTTGCGCAGGGTCCTCCCGGGGCTAGAGGGCTTTCGACGGGACCCTTGTACAGCGGCGCTAGAAGACCGGGGGCTTGCGGTGCCCTCCACCCAAGTCGCAGGCTGCGAGGCCGCCTTGGCCCCGGATGTCTGGGCTGAGCCCCGCTGGGAAGGGGGCGGTGGCTCCGGGGGTGGCCCGGGGCCAGCCCCACTCCTCTGCTCCCGGTGGTGGCGCTGCAGGTGATACTTCAGCGAGCCAGACTGGGTGCCTGCGTAGTCGCAGTGTGGACACTTGTAGGGGCGCTCGCCTGGGGAGAGGGCAATGCTATAGGTTCAGAGTCTTGATCACTGCCCACCCCACCCGCATTTTCGCTCAACGTACTGACTGACCTCTGGTCCAGGAAAAAACATTGCCTCTATTCCCACCCCCCCACCCCGATTTAATAAATAATGGTTTCCCAACACCCTCATCTGGCCAGTCTGAAGGCTGCCTACCGTCATCTCCAATAGCCCTCTCACCTCTCTTCCTGCTTTCTAGTGCCCTCTCCAACCCGGGGGCTGCCCCCTCACCTGTGTGTACTCGCAGGTGTACTTTGAGGTGATGCGCTGAGCGGAAAGATTTTCCGCAGAAGGGACAATCCTTGCCGGTGGCCCCTCGGCCCCCTTCAGGCCGGGTCCCTCCAACTAACAGCCCATTCTCTTCTGTAATATACAAGTTAAGGGAAGTCAAAGGGGCCCTTTGCCCTAACCCCATCAGAGCCATGCACCCCACACGCACCCCATAAGGTTGCTTCCCCTTCGGGGCCAGGAGGAAACACCGTGCTTGGGGGAATGAGGAGTTAAATTTGCTGTGAGTTGAGCGGATGCCCTCAGAAGGTGATAAAGCCTCCAGAGGGAGAAAAAAGGTAAGAAAGAAAACAGGTCCTTTTTAAAGAAGGGAACAGCAGAGGAGCAGTGGCATCAGAATGGGCCCAGGATTTGGAAAACCTAGGAGACAGGAGGCCCCTTACGTACCCTGTGTGGCGGTGGGCCTTGCCTGGGCCCCCGCAGCAGGTGCTGAGTGCCCCGGCCCCTCCCCTGGGCGCGGGTGCAGTGAAGCCAGAGGGCCTAGTGCCCTGTTCCGAGCCCAGGTCTCCTCCTCCGCCTCTACCACCTCCTCTTCCTCGTCAGGCTCCTCAGGACGGTGCCGCCGAGCCCGGGCTGGGAGAGCAGACGGCAGGGGCCGGAAGCCTCCGAAGCTGCGGCCAGCCCCAGGCTCTGCACCCTCACCATTGGGCCGAGCTTCGCCAGCTCGCAGGCTCAGGTAGCCCAGCAGGCTTGCAGGCTCACGGCGTTCGGCCGGGGTGGGCGCTGGGGCCAAAAGCAGCGCGGGGCCCAGTGGCTCATAGGCCAGCAGGCCCAGGTCAGGCGGCTGGGGGGCCCGGGCAGGCCCGGAACCAGGCCCCGGCGCACGCAGTGGGCCCAGCTTGCTGGCGTGCACTTTCATGTGGTTCTTAAGGAACCAGGGCTCCTTGAAGCAGCGGCCACACACGGGGCACGCATGATCGAAGGAGGCCTTGTGCTTACGCATGTGGCCCTTGAGAAACCAGGACTGCGTAAAGCTCTGGCCACACACTTGACAACGGAACTCTGGAGGCGCAGGGGGCTCCTCCGGAGCGGCAGGAGCGGGGGCAGGGGTTGCCTCACGTTCGGGCTCCGGCTCAGGCTCCGGAGGCTCGGGGACCGATCTGGGTTCTGGCTGAGGTGGAGGCTGAGGCGGAGGTTGGGGCGCAGCCGAAGTGGCCGCCAGGGGGCGCTCAGAAGCTCCGTGGGCTGTCAGGCTGTGGTGCAGTAGCTCCTCCTCCTGGCTGGAGCCGAAACTGCATAGGCCGCACTTCCAGGGCCTGTGCAGGATGTGCAGGTGGCGTTCGCGCTCTGCCGCAGTGCGAAACTTGCCTTTGCAGAAGGGGCAACGGAAGGAGGACGACGACGGAGCTTGGGGCCGTGTCAGGCCCTCAGTGGCAGCGGCGGCCTGCACGCCCCCTGAGCTTCGGGCTCTCCCCAAACGGGCCTCACGCAGGAGCGCACGCTCCTCCAACTCCAGCAACAGGCGCGCAGCGGGGCTGCGCGGGCGCTCAGGCTGATGCGTGCGCAGGTGCGAGCGCAATAGGGCCCGCTGCGCTGCACGGTGGCCACAGTGCGGGCACTGGAAGGCCTGGGCGCCTGGGTGCGCCCGCAGGTGCAAAGCCAGGATGGAGTTGAAACGGAAGCGCTTCCCGCATACAGGACAGGGAAAGCGCCTTTCGCCAGTGCGACTCTCAGACCAGCCCACCGCTCCCATTCCTGGAGACCCGGTGCTCACTCCTGGCCCGTTGGAGTAGCGCTGCAGATCCAGTTCGCCGTCGAAGGCCGGCGGTGAGGGCGCTAAGTGGCCGCCCGGGGCGCGGGGACGTGAGCCCTGTGGGAAAAAAGATGTATACAGAACAAAGGATGGAGACAGGAGAGCTATGGGGTAAGCAAAGGCATAGAGGGCCAGAAGAACCCGAGGGAGGGTGGGTGGGAACCACGTACACCAGGTGAGTGCACCTTGAGGAAACTGGGGGATGAATGGGAATTGAGCTGTTGGGGCCACGGAGATAACTTCTAATAATGGCAGGTCAGAAGGAGAGAGAGGTAGGGAGGGGAGGGAGTATAGTCGTAGGTACTTGCAGGTTCAGGACAGAGCGTCACTCACCTCCATGGACTCCCTTCACATTCTTTGGTTCTGGGGAGTGCAGAGAAGGAGGAGGAAAAGCTGCTTGTGAAGGCAACAGGTGCTGAAGAGCTAAAGCAAGAGAGACAGATTTGGAGAACAAGATGAGTCCTGATTTTCAGCAGTGAAATCACCTCAACCCCACAATCTTAGCACCCTGTATTCCGGAAACCGATCTATCCCTTCTCCCTCCTTGCATCCTGAGGCAGGAGGGGGCTGCTGTCTTCAAAACTTGTACTCCTTGATTTGACAAACCCACAAGGCTCCCTGATATCACAGACTTCTTCCCCCAAATACGTTTTAAATGCCTGGTCCAGAACAACTACCACCACCACCACCACCACCCGTGGTGGTTGGGGAGACTATCACAGTGTAGCCCTCTCATTTAGTTTGGGCTGTGCAGCTTGATGACCAAATGGAGTGGGCTTGCCATGCTCCCCAGTTGCTCTCAGACACCTAACTGAACAGCCAGCCAAACATCCTTCCGGGCTCCACAGTCCTTCCTTCTGCCCCTACCCTGTCTTTCTGTCTTTCCCCCTCATCCTCCCTCCCTCCACTTGGATTCCTGATCCATTCATTTCCATTCATTACAGAGACTCATTCATGCATGGGAGAGAAACACCTCCCAGCAGCAGAGAGTCTGGAGACAGACAGAGGGGGAGGGGCACGAAGGGGGAGAGAGCCAGAGGGAGAGGGAATGAAGAGAGAGTTGGGGGAGGAGTGGAAGTTAAGGGGTGCTGCTGGCCTGGGGAAAGGGTTAAAAACTGCAAATACCGGATAGGATTCATCCCTGTGTTTCAAACCTCGAAGCCTGCAGTTTGATGGGGCATCTCAGCCCCTTTGTCCAGGGCTGTTCCGAAGCAGGCTTTCCTCCTCTCTGCAGGGGAGAGGCTCCCTCACACAAGAGGAGGATTACACTGGCTCTGAGCTCAAGAGCCTGGAGTGAGGGACGAGGGGCGGGGCTGGGCCATCTGCACAGATAGGGGCTCAGCACATGCTCTGAGCAGGAAAGGGTTAAAATTCTCCAGGCTAAAATTCCCTGGGCCTGGGATGTGCAGAGCTCCAGTTCTGAGGAAGGAGAAGAGCACTGAGAGGAAGAGGATGAGGGGGCGGGGGTGTCTCCTGATTCTAAGCTGCAGAGGTTAGCATTAGGACTTAGAAGCAATCCCAGAATTAAGATTCATGGAAATAGGCCTAGGAGGATGACCAGAACTCGATCAGTGTACCTTCCTGCTTACATATAGAATTTTATCTGGTCAAGGCTAGACGACTATGGGCCTAACCTAGTTTTTTGCCTGAGACAGAAATATTTGATATATAAAGAACTTCCTTACAATAGGTATTGTGCAACTGAAATGGGTTACTGAGACAGAAAAGGACTCAGGCATTACTTTGCTTAGGGATCTTTAATGGGAAAGAACTGGGCCAGGAGTCAGCCTTGCTTATCAGCAAAGAGAAGAGGCTCTAGAGGTCTGAGACTTCTTTAATTTTTGATATTTAGTGGGTGTAATAAGACTTCATGAATGGGCAGGTACCTGTTACATGTGGAATCTGGGTTATGGGAATTTTATTAACAGGAGGTTAATTAACAAAGTGTCCTTGTCCAAGGGTCACTAAACAACCTCCACCACCACTTTTAATATTTGTATTTCTGTAGCACCAAATTAGGGCATCCAGCCTTATCTTCTGGATTCTTCAAAATAAATCCCTTTTCTAGGACCAAGAGCCTAGCCAGGCTCACTAAGTAGTATCAGGAACAGTGAATTAGACTGGTACAAGGCTATTGTGGGCCCAGTCTATTAATAGCCCTGCAACCTTCAGTAAATCACTTAACCTCCCAGTTTACTCATCTGTAAAATAAGGGGGTTGGACTAATTTATATAGATGGTCTCTTCCAACTTGAAAGTTTTATAGTTTTGAGTCATAGGACTCTTCTGGACCCCAGAGAGAAGTTAAAACAAATGGTCATCCCTTCAGTACCATGGAGAGTGCAGTGGGCTACCAGAGGAGCCACTGTGGCCACCTCAGTACCATAGATAGAGCTATGAAGTGCTAGAGGGGCCACATTTGCCATTTTAGCACCACAGTTAAGGCACTGAGAAAAGCCAGAGGATTTTAAAAAATTCCTATCTGGGAGCCATAGTGGGGGGAAAAAAGACAGTGGTACCAGAGGGATTACTTTTGCCTTTGGATGACACTGAAAATAGATAGATGTAACAGAAAATAGATGTAACTAGGAGAATTTTAATTAGCTATAAGGAGTATCCTGACAGTTACAGTTTGTACATCCTGGAATGAGTGACTGAGGCATCGTATTTGGGTCCATCACATTCTGTTGCTCTCCTGGGGATTCCCAGAACATCCTGGTGTACAGCCAATCTGGTATATTCAGAGGAAGCAGATGGTGGGGGGAGGTGGGGGAAAGCTGGGAATACTGCATGGTCATAGCTGACTAACCTATGGGCACATACTCTGATTCTGAGAAGATTCTAGGGCCCCTGAAACTGCCTGTACGATAGCAAGCAAAATACCTCATGGGAAGTTGACCTTGTATCCGAGGCAAGAAGCATAGGAATAGGGCAAAGCTTCCTTCCCCAAAACAAAACAAAAAATCCTGCTTTGCACATAGCAGTTTCTAGGATGGTAATAGTGATATACAAGAAGATCCAAATTGATGCTATATTCCTGAGCTGGGAAAGTTTCCCCAGAGGGTGGCCTCAAATTAATAAAACCCAGTGAGAGACCCTCCTAGTCCCAGTCAAGGTCTTCTGAATCTCCTCCACACCAAACCAGGTCCCAGGCTCCTGATCCCAAGGGTTTTTCTCAATAGAAGAAAGCACTGACAAGGCCCAAGATTCTATGAACTGGCTTGGAACCCAAGTCATGCATGTATTGCCTGTGGGCAATAATCAAGTTTTCTACAGTAAGGACTTAAATACCATCCATAAGACTTGGCCAGACAAGTCTTGGGAAGCACTGACCTACTTCCCACCCCCACTGGGAATCAGGGGTTATCTTGCCCTTACTTTGGTTCTATAGGGATGCAAGGCCAGGGATAGGGATCAGAAATCTTCAGGCCAGTTACTTTTATGTGCTAGGAGAGCTGGTTGGGAAGGGGGTGTGGCTGGAGGAGCATGAAGATGGTGCCTCAAGCCTCGTGGTCAAATGTTTTTTGGGTCAAACTGTAAGGGGCAAGGGTTCAGGACTTCTGTGGTGTGGTTGTGACTAGGCCTCTGTCACTGGTCATTTCTAATACTTGATGTTTTTCTCTCTGTTGAGAACCCTACACCTCCCAAGTCCTCTAACAATTATGATTAACACTGCACTAGACGGAGTTAAAAGGAAAGGGAGCTTCTTAAGTGGTGTAGAATCAAGACCACCTTTATCACACAGACATGTCGGTAGTTCACTTTCATGATCTCCCTTCCATGGCCCTCTGAACCTCACAGCTCAGGTAGCTCCTCCAAACTGACCCAGACCACAGCTTGCCCACCTTTTACATTGAGTTCTTAGTAAAGCCTCCACCCTGACCGTCCTGAGCTGGGGGCATGGAATCTCAGTCATGGACTGCAAATATACAGCAGGAGGCAAGAGGAAGGTGCGTACACCTGCTCACATACTGCCACCCCACTATTGTGGAATCTTACTCCAGAGACATGTCCCAACTTGACCCCTCTTCTGAAAGTTCTAGAAGACCTGGATTTGAGGAAAGGGGCATGTAGCCAGCCATAAGTCCCCTTAACTAGAGCTGACCCTAGAAAGGTCAGCGTCTTAGCGCCCATATGGGCCTCAGTCCTGGGATTAGGGGGTGGGGGGTGGGCAAGAGAGCCTCTGGGAAAATCCACCTCCCAGAAGTAGGTTGGCAAGTAGAGCAGGAACTGTGATCCTGCACAAGAGGTTCACCCAGCAGCACCCCAGACGCCTCCCGGGGAATATACACCAGAAGGATGATGGGGGGCAGGGTTGGTTGACTGGAAGGCCAGGGCTCAGCTACCCAGGCCGGGAGAACAAAAGCTGAGTTGCAGCCGCCTCCGCTGCTGCTGCCGCCGGCCGAGCTCTTTGTGACACTTTGTTTGGGACGCAGAGAGGGAAGCACCCCCCCATCCTCTCCCCTCCCCCACTCCTGCTCCCAGAGTTTGGGTCCCTTCCCCCTCCTTCATCAGCCCTACCTGGGCCGGGGGGCGCTCATCCACTCTGGCTCCCGGCTCGGCCGACCCACACCCCCAGGCCCCTCGCGCCCTGCCTTCGGGCCCCTACAAAGACGCCCGTCCCCTTCCCCCCCCCCCCCCCCCGCGCTGGCCTTTCCCCTTTGGTGTCCGCTTTCCCGGTTCCCCCACCTGGCCCCCCCACCTCGAGGCCCCCCTAGCTCTCCAGGCTTCCGAGGCCGCCGCCCCCACCCCGCCCCCCCAGGAGCTCTGGGCGAAGTTTGCTTGGGGCCGAGCCGGCGCCCCTCCCCCGCCCCCGCCCCCTGCACCTGCTCCGAGCCCGGCGCGCGGAGCGGCCCCCCCTCCGGGAGGGGGGAGGGGGCCGGGGGCGGGGGCCGGGTGGCGGAGGGGGGGCCGGGGGTGGGGGGAGCGGCTACTCACGAGCCCCGGCGGGCGGCGGCGGAGCGGGCGGCGGCGGCGGCGGCGGCGGCGGCGGCGGCGGGCGGCGGGCCGGCGGCGCGGGCGTCAGCGTTACGTGGGGCCGGGGGAGATGCGCCGGGCCCCGGCCCCCCCGCCCCCGGCCCGGCCCCCGCCCCCTCCCCGGTCCCCCGCCCCCGGCCCTGGCCCGCATTGTGTGCGGCGGGAGGCGGCCCGGCCATTAGCATGCGGGGGGCGGCGCGGCGGAGCTGGGAGCCGCGCGGGAGCGGGAGCTAGGCTCTGGCTCCGGGGACAGGGAGCTGGGGACCCCGGGAGCCGCGAGAGGCGGCCGCCAGGGGCGGGGTGCGGGTAGTTTGGAGACTGGGGGCGCTGTCGGAGGGAGGGAGGGAGGAAGGGGGGTGGGGCGCACAGACGATTCCTACAGGGGACTGGAAGAGATTTTGAAAGGTCATCTCGTCCTTCCCCCAGCCTCCAAGCAGCGCTGCCCCTCCCACCCTAAACCCGGACATACCAGGGAAGGAGTTGGCTCTGCCGCTCTTTCTGCCCCAACATGCACAGACTCGGGAAGTTCTTACTGGGGTTTTATCTCAAAGCCTCTCCCTTACAATTTCTGTCTCTCTTTTTGGGGAGGAGGAGGGGCGATTATAGAGATAGTTAATGTCTGCCGTATAAGAAACATTATTAAAGTTACTCTTCGGTCCTTTCTGTTCTTGATAAACAATCCCTACGCCTTCCTCTCGAATTTTATTTTCCATTCCTTAAGTCACTTTAATGGCTCTTCAATACAACAAATATTTACTGAGTGCTTACTAAGGACCAGGCACTATGCTCAGCGCTGTGGGGGAGGAACAGATGAGAGGGATGTACTGCCTTCCCTTGAGATTGTAATCTAGACAGGGGTTACAAATTTGTAAGTGCGATACTCAGATTTAATCAATATTTACTCGATGCCTGTTCGCATATTTAATAGTATATAATCCTTACAGTGACACTCTGAGATATAATAAGTCTGCATTTACAAGTAAGGAAAATGAAGCTAAAGAGTGTCTTTCACTGGCTTGCCAGCTCAGGGATCCTCAGTGCAAGCCAACATCTCACATTGTCAGGCCATCACCACTAAATAAAATTAATGCACATGGGGATAGAGGAGGGAGTAGATGCACAATAGTTCAGATCCCTTTAATGTGATTCCCACTCCCCAGGAAAGAAAAGTGGACACAATACTCCAATGAGTGTTGGCCCAGCACTGAGCACGGCGGGAGTGGCTTTCAAAAAAGGCCACTTGCCTCCTAGGACTGTGCCTCCTGGTACTAACTCCCAGGGGTCTTCTGGCTCATTCTTCTTCCTGTCATCAATAATAATAATGATATTAACCATTAATATTTATTAAACTCTATGTGCCAGATGCTGGGCTGAGCTGTTTCATATACATTTTTTCTCTTAATACTCAAGGCAATCCTTTGGTATTATTAACTTCCCTTTACAGGTAAGGGAACCCAGAGATTAAGCAACTTACATAAGGTTACCCAGGTAGATCTGGGATTTGAATATAGAAGCTTGGTTGCCTCCAGACCTCAGGCTCTACACCAAGATGGGCCTTTCCTATTTTTGATGCTAGAGTATATATTTGGGCCCAGCTAGTTCTGCTTCTTACTGTAGAAATAACTATCCCAGCTTAGCTTCTGAATAAGACTTTTAGTGTATGGGAATCAGGCACAACCGTATGACTTCATCAGCACCACTAATGGTTACTAAGAACTCAACCATGAGTCAACAACCTTTCACAATCATATTATTAACCCCCGTTTGATCACTCAATTTGAATAAACTAAGGTTCAAACAGGTAGAATAATGTATCCAAGGTCACACAGCTAGGAAAAGTGGCAAAGCTGAGATTTTAGTCCTGGTTGGCCTGGTTATAAAGCAACTTGTATCTCTCAAAAATGTTGTTGCAATAGCATCCTTCCCAAAAATGATTATTTGGGGACTATCTCCTATACATGTCTAGGTGCAGGTTACCACCAAGTCAAAAACAATCCCCACTATAAATAGGGTGCCCCATCCACTTCGTCGGAGTCTCATCCAAAGTAAATCCTTCAAGAAAGGGTGGAGAGAGGAGAAACCATTCAGCAAGTGAGAGAGGAAGCGAGGAGAATTGAACCTTGCCTGGTCTTGGGACAAAGCTGCAAGTGGTAATGACAGGGTACCAGTCCAGACAGTAATATGGGATTGCCCTAGGGAACAGCAAGTAATTTGAAGAGGAAACCAAAAAAAGGAGAAATGTTAGATGGAAATGGGGGGAAATTGGGGCCCAGGATGGTAGTGTCCATGGCTGAGTGATCAGAAGAGGAACCCAGGATGGACAGAGATGGGGGCAACGGGAAACAGGAACAGAGCGAGGCAGGGCTGGGCGTCTTATGGAGTGAACTGTCTACCCATGGCCACTCCCCGGATTCTTAGTCCCTCATGGGGACCTTTGCCCCACCACACCCCAGCCCTGACAGCCTGTCTGCTCTGTGCTACTAGGACCTCCAGGCCCAGCTGGGTCCCATAACTTTGGAGTAGCTGCTTCAGACAAGGTAGGTGAGAGAGGCTCTGAGACTCAATTCCCTGGATATTGAAATAGGGTAGAGGGGCAGCTGAAAGAGATGTTTTTGCATGTCCTGTCTCTTGATAGGTGCTATAATGTATTTTCCAGGAAAGCACCAAGCTTTCGTGGTCAAGGGAGCCATGGAGGACAGAGCTGGTCAGCGAGAGCAGGAGAGATCCAGCCTTCGTCTGGAAAAGCTACAGCACTGGGCAAGGCACAGACAGAGTGGGCACCTCTTGGTGCTGGCGGTGAGGCCAGATGCCCCACCCCAAGCTTCAGCATGTCCACTTGTACCCCAGTTCAGTTCCATCCATGTTTTGTGAGCATCTACCATGTACTTGAAACTGCTAGGCTCTGAGTGGGAGGAGGGTGGAGGAAGCATAGGATAAACAAGGCAAGACCCTTAATCTCTAAGTAGCTTCCATCGTGTGGGGAAAACACATAGGTAAGTAACTAAACTATGACATGAGGCAGAAGAAATTAAATTATATCCCCCTCCTTTACTGCCCTTGGTTGACTACTTTCCACCACCATGTATTCCTGCCAATTGCTGATCTCTGCAAGAAGCAGGGGTTTGGAGGCGGGTAGGGAATTCCTGACAGTTTCCCTTCAACCATCCTGCCCCTGGCCTCCAGGTGAGCCAGCTATGGCTGGCAGTGGCTCTAGTGCCTTTTGCTGTCTCAGTTGCCTGCCTGAACTCTGACTGTCACATGGCCACAGCACTACCGCTTGGACCTGGAGCATCGGTAAGATCCACCACAACAGAGGGTAGAAGGTCCTAGAGGCTCTTCATTAATGAGGCCAGAGTTCAACACTTGCCTTTCTCACCATTCAGGGTCTCTTCACTGGGATTGTTACCCTTGAGCTGCGCAGAGCACCCCGCCTCTGGAAGGTGAAAAAGGAAGAGAATGAAATACTATTCTCCCACCCCCCCCAACACACACACACACACACACACACACACACACACACACACACACACCTCTCAGCCCAGGAAGTGGCTCTCTAAGTGTTGATTGATCCTGTCAGCTGTCTGCCCCTGACGCCTAAAAGACTGAGGAGGGAAAGCAAAAGAGTTAAAAGGACGATTGCCCTGTTGGGAGGTGGAGGAAGAAGAGCTGAGGGGGTTTTTTTTCCGGCTAGGTGCAGGTGGGGCTTGGGGTTGCAATGAGTCCCCTAGGCTGGGCAGTGCTGAGCTGGCTCACTGGCAGGTACGGGCCATGATGATATTCAACACCTTCAATCTGATCTTTGGCTTCGTCGTGGTGGTGGTCGAGGTGATGAAGACAGTCTTGGGGCCTGTCCCAACTGCCCCCTCCCAGGTATGGGCAAATAAAGGAGAAGGTGGGAGGATGAGGAGGCAAGAGGAGATGGAGAGGGAAAAGGGCTGAAGAAACAGGTGCTGGGTCCTCTGCAGCACCCTCAGCCCTGTCTACCTGCAGTTGGACAGGTTGCTGGTGCTAGAGATCAGCACTGAAGCCTTCACCCTGGGGGGAGTGTTGCTCTCAGCATACTCCCTGTTCCTGCTGAGCCAGAGGAAGCCAGGATGCTATAGGAGCCAGAGTCTGCACTACCAGGAGCTGCAGGAGGTATTGAAGGCAGGGAGGGAAGTTATGGAGCAGATAGCTAGCAGCTCATTTGGGGCAGGGAGGCAAGGAAGGTATCCTAGACTGAAAATGATTGGTTTTCTGGCTTTGGACAATTATCCCTTAGTGGTGGGTAAGAGGGAATTGGGTAACTAAAGAGTTGGGGCTAGAAATGTGGGAGAACATTAGGAAGCTGTGTAAGTATTGGAAGGGCTATGAGAACACGAGAAAAAAATGAGACAGGAGGAGGAGGAAGTTGCTTCTGTCTGGGATCCCACCTTTCTCACCCCTACAGTTTACTCCCTTCACACCTCTGTCTGGTTTTCAGGGTCTCTCTGAGTTGGAGGAAGTTACTGATTTGGAGAATCGTCCCACAATGGCTAGCACAACAAACGGAACAAATGAGTGAACTGGCAAGGGAAGCAGGCAGGTGCTGCTCTCCTGCCCTGTGGTAGCGTTCTCCAGACCCTCCTGCACCCCACCCCACCAAAGTCAGAAGCTAGATGGAGTCCCTTGAGATCAACATGAAGTCTGGTGGAATGCCTTCAGTTTTCACTCAAACTAGGCCCCTTTCTCTTCTAAGGGAAGCTATACCTAGATCAGCGTCTTCCCTCACCTCACTGCCCTGAAAAGCTGCCTGCCTGCAGGGCATCCTTAAACCAACTTTCATCTATACCCACTTCCTCCCTTCCATCTTTATCCTTCCCCACGGCCTCCCCATACAGCTTAACATCTGCCTCATCTCACTACTTCTCTTCTTTCCACCTTTCACAATCCCACCCACTCCGAGCCAGGGTTCCCCTGCCTGCCCACTCTCTGAAATCAATTATTGGTGCTTTAGTTCCCTTCCCTCGGATCCGTTTCCATTCTAGTTTAGCGGAGACTACAAATCCCAGGATGCCTCGCTACCCCGTGGCCTGCTGGGAAATAAAGAGCCTTTTCTCCGCGGTGGGGGCGCTGTGCATCTGCTGAGTGACGCGAGGTGCTGGAAGTCCGGGCCTAGCTGAGTTTCCTCGGACGCGACCACTGGCCCCACGTTTAGGGAGGAGCCGGGCGGGTTATTCTGCGCGGGGGCGCCGCCGCCCCAACCTCAGCAACTGAGAGCAGACTGTGGCGCCACACTCCTCTCTCTGCCAGCTTCGGAGACAGGCAGGGTCTGGGAGCTGACCCTGGGCAGAGCTGGGATTCCCCAGATACTGTCGCCGCGCCCCCTCCTACAGTGCCCAGGTCCAAAGTCCTGAGACTTGGAGCGCGCGCGAGAAAGGGTTGGAGATGATGAGTCAGAATCCCCGGGCTCTTCTCGTCCCCCTCCCCCGGAGCCTGGGCGCCTGAGGAGGACCTGCTCGCTGGGCAGACGGGTGGACGGGGCAGGAAGAGGGAGGGACGCGGCGACCCAACCTAAGACTTTCCCGCCTCTTGAGAGCACGCGGGTGTAACGAGCCCGCGTGGCCGCCACCCCTTCTTTCCAAAACGGTAGCAGGACTGCGCAGGCTCAGCCTGTCTGCAGCGCCGCCGACCTTTGATCCCGGCTGCGATCCGGTGGCTGAAGCTCTGGTTGCTCACAACCCCCACCGTTTATGACCTTTGCTAGTGTGCAAAGATGACAAGCTCAGGTGGACTTGAGAAAAGCCCAGGAAAACTGGGAGGCCCAATAGTACTAAGCCGGACAACCTACCAGCCGCCAGAGAAACTAGAAATTGACCAGAGCTGGAGTACTAAAAGAACTCACCCCAAATTCACATAGAGCCCAGGATGGGTGTGCGCCTCACACTCATTTTTGTTCCCATTTGAGAAGGCTTCTTTCCCTTAGAGAATGCTGCTTCTCCTGGCTTAGCCAAGCCCAGACACCAGTGAGGAAAGAGCGCAGCCTGGCTGCCTTGCCCTAGCATTGCAGCGGTGCCAGCGGCAACTCCTTTCTGTTTGTGACACCTTGGGAGTGGTAATAGTCGCCCTATGACAAGGTTGTGTGAGTACTAGTGGGTGGGGACAATTCTGGGATTAGGCTCTGGAATGGAGAAAATAAGATATGGGCCTCCCCCTTCTCCCAATCTAACTGTTAGAATAATGGAGAGCTCATGTGTGAAGTACTCAGAAAATAATTTCCATGTCAGAGGTGGTGGTAGATGAGGAAACGGGGGCTAAAAAGTCAACAGTTCACTCTCTCTATCTTCCAGATAGGAGCAACAGCTTTTAGTGATATGATCAGAAGTCTAGGAATTGCATTCTAGTTCTTGGAGAAGTTCAATGACCATGCACATAAACCTGTAGCAGTCAGGTTAGGCTAGGTTATGCTGTGGTAACAATGCCAAAATCTCAATGGTTTAAAACCACAAAGGTTTATCTCACACTAGAGTAATCTGGCAGGGGGCTCTGCTCATTATAAGCTATTCAGGTACCCAAGCATATGGAGCTCCACCATTTTTAGATCCTACCATGAAGCTTAGAGTCACCCCTCTCCCTAAAAACGCGTGAAGAATTGTTCATGGGCTCTTAAAAGATTCTGCCTTTAAGGAACACGTATCACTTCCGCTCAGACTTCATTAGCCAAAACAAGTCATATAGCCACACCCAACTTCAAGACAGAAGGGCAGTTTGTTCATACACCTGGAAGGCTAAGGGAAGTAGACTCATTAAAAGAATAAGAGGTAATCATTTGCAGTGATTCTTGAACAGCTCAGCAGTTGGAACTCATCTGTTCTAGCAGTTATGCCCATATCTACTATGGTTTTTTTTCCATGAACCACTAAATGAAGTTCTTAATAGAAACTTTCCCCCCCAAAAAAATAATAGAATCGAGAGTCAGGAAATCTAGATTCTGGTTTTGTTGTGTAAGTTTGGGCAAGTCAAACCTCTCTGAACTACATTTTGCTTACATGTAGATACCTAGTAATCATAGTGTTTATCCTATCTTATTGGAGTATGAAGGCTAAAATAAAATTATACAT
Source organism: Rhinolophus ferrumequinum (assembly GCF_004115265.2). Classification (NCBI taxonomy): domain Eukaryota; kingdom Metazoa; phylum Chordata; class Mammalia; order Chiroptera; family Rhinolophidae; genus Rhinolophus; species Rhinolophus ferrumequinum. Next base: position 71,993,737 of record NC_046289.1, read on the forward strand.
GGAAAAATAAAACTATGAAGCACTTCAGAGGCTGAGAATAAATTGCCTTTGGGATGAGGAGTAGTGTAAATGAGTGAAGCAGATAGGGTGTGCAGTAATAGGAAGTGGTGGGAACTGTGGCAAACTAAACACATTCTATTTAAATACTTTACCCCCTGCCCCTCAACTCCATCCAGTTATTGCCGTGTGGAACTGTGGGTCTGGTATTGTCATAGTTCCAATTTTCCTATACAAGTGAGAAATTCTGACTTTTAAATGTGAAATCCGATTTTAACATGTCACTAAGAAATTTTTTTTTTTAATTGAGGACCAGATTCAGCCTATTGCCCTTCAAGTATAGCCCCTCTGTTATACAAACATGGTAGGAATGCAGGTTTTAGATGTGCAATAACAGTTTTCGTTGGCCTTCGAGGCGTCTTCTGAAATTCAAATCTTGGAGAGGTTTAGCATTACGTTTTTAAATTTTTTTTTATTCAGAACTCTCTATGGCGTTGGTTATTAAGGAGGAGTATTTTGCCACCCGGACGTTATTTGGCAACGTCTGGAGACATTTTTGGTAGTTATGACTGGGGGAGGGGCAGATATGTAATGAAAAGAGCATTAGATGAGAAGTCAGAAGATCGGAGATTAACCCCAGTGCTACTAATGCCCCTTTCCTGTGCATTAGCCTCTGCCAGCTGCAAGTGAAGACTGAGGCTTGTCCTGTGATCCTCATTATTCCCCCCTCCACACTGCCTAATGCTAGAGTCCCTGGTTGCAATGCTTTGCTACAGTGCTTCCCAGCAACCAGTGTATCTATCTCTTTGTCAGTTTGGCAGCTTCTGTGGAAGTCACTCACATTTTACTTATATTGCTGCCCATTGGAACTTCACAGAAAGAAGTGACTGTGACCAGGTTTCTGCTGATGCCAGTTTTTAAAGGCCTTGACCCCAATGTTTTAAGCATTGGAGAAATATCTGATTCATATGTGGCTTTGTATGCGGTCGAATTCTCCGGTGGTTGGGAAATTCCCCGTGTGGAATTTTACCCTCATTTCTATGATATTCTGGCCTTGACTTCATGATTATAGATAACTGATGATATTTCCCAAGTAAAATATATGCGTTTGCAGATGGTTCAGGTCTTGTGCCCCGGGCTGTGTCCTCTGCTGCCATCTCGTGGCTTCTCGGCTGCCTGGGTCAAGGTCTCACAAAGAGTCTTCCGCAAGGTAATGGCGTGTGGAGTGGCTTAGTTGGAGAAAGACTCTCTGCACGCCGCGAGGCGCTCCCCAAATCCCTCCCCTGCAATGAGTCCACCAGGGCAGCAGCACACGTGGCCCAAGCGGAATCTGTACGTCGAGAGTAGGCGCCAGGCGCAGGGCCCTTCCGGGTCATCCTCACCCCCTTGGGCCTCTGTGCCTGTTACGTAATCTTGGACACGAGCCACCGAAATCAGTAAACTCATCTACCCAGGAGTAATCAGAGCTGACCTCGCCTGCTTGGCCTGCTGAATGCTCCGTAGCCTCTCACCACTCACCACCTGGGGTTGGGATGTTCTTAATCTCAGTGAGAAGAGACTATCCCATTGCGTTTCTGGATTGCGTTTTCTTGTCTAAACTCATTTTGTATTGTTCCGCGTCCACGCCCTTCATTTTGGCTTGCCTTGCTGATGCTGCCTCAAGCTCGGTATTTGATTGATGGTTTGAACAGAACAGTGGCGGTGTGGTCACTGTGAGACAATGTTTCCTATAAATATGACAGAGTCTGTGCACTGAAGTTATCAGAGGTCCCTCTCCAGGGTACAGGGAATCTGGGAGACTGCCCAGAGCTGGGCTACTGATGACTGAGCAGTCACTGAGCACAGGAGAGAAGCAGGAAAACATTTTTACTTGGCGCTAATTTTATTTATTTTTTCATTATCACAATGTGTTAACTGTCAAATATATGGTGATGGAAGGAGAACTGCCCCTGGGTGGTGAACACACAATGTGACATATAGATGATGTATTACAGAATTGTACACTTGAAGCCTATGTAATTTTACTAACCATTGTCACCCCAATAAATGCTAATTTTTAAAAAATGTGTTAACTTTCCTATTGCTAAAGTAAGTTTGTAGAACTGTCTGTCCCTCCTGTTAGTCCCTCCTGTACACTTTCCATTTGTTGTTTTTTTTTTTTTATGGAGAGCCCTGACTCCACCATTACCCCTAACTCCGGAAGAGGAGGAAGGAGAAGGAAGATGAGGAAGAGGGGAGGAGAGAGAGGAGGAGTGAAAATGCTGCCTTTGGTGTTTTAATCTGCTGTTCCCTGTATAAAACGTCAGGGAGAAGGGCCTCCTTGTATAATTTCCTAGATCCTCAGGTCAGAGATAACCTGCTACTAAGCTGATGTGTGTTGCTTCTCGTTAAAATTCAGATGTCATTTACTTAATGGGAGTTGTCTTCTGTTTCTTTTGTTTTTCGTCTTTGTCTACATTTTTTTCTGCCTTATTTATATTTTATGGTTCATGTTATTCTGGATTCTACTTATCATCTGTATCTTTGGTGTATTTTTCTCATTAGAAACTTTTCCTATGTTCTGTCCAGAGTTATGAGTTGTCTTTGTTGATTCATGTCTATTTTACCTTGCCTTTGTAAAGTTTTCTTGTTTAAAATGTTTTCCCCAAGTCCCAGATCCCAAGATGTAATAATTTGTTTTGCTTCTTTATAATTATGTGTTCCCTTTATGTGTAAAGAAAATACTATGTACTCATTCTTATGCTTTAAGTAAAGCGAGAGGACTCAAGTCATGGCACAGAAGAAACAGGACTCCTGTCTTTATAAATCTCAAAAATAATATGATGAAGAGAAACTGTTCTTTGTGAATCTAATAAGTGAAGCTGGGTTACTTGTTATAGAAAGGCTGATTTTAGAACAAAAAGAGAAGAAACTGAACACCTTTCAAAGATGAGCTACTTTGAAGTTGAACTCTGAACCTCTGGATATGTTAGACATGTTTCTTGCAACATGCTTATCCTGCACTGATAGGTTGTTGAAGCAAGTATTCAAATACCAACTGAATAGTTGGAATAGATGACCTTTAATTTCTATTCCTCTAGTCCCTAGAAAGAATTTATCCACTATGGCACTCCTGACATTTGGGCCAGATAATTCTTTGTCCCATGCGTTGTAGAATGTTTAGCAGCATCCCTGGCTTTGACCCTCTAGATACCAGCAACACAACCTCACCCCATTTGTGACAACCAAAAATCTGCAGACATTGCCAAATGTACCCTGTGAAGCTAGATAGCCCCCTCCTTGAAAACCAATGCCTTCAAGAGATATGATAAGAGGGCCAGTCCGATGTCTCAGGCAGTTAGAACTCCATGCTCCTAACTCTGAAGGCTGCCGGTTTGATTCCCACATGGGCCAGTGGGCTCTCACCCACAAGGTTGCCGGTTCAATTCCTCAAGTCCTGCAAGGGATGGTGGGCAGCGCCCCCTGCAACTAAGATTGAACACAGCACCTTGAGCTGAGCTGCCGCTGAGCTCCCGGATGGCTCAGTTGGTTGGAGCGCATCCTCTCAACCACAAGGTTGCTGGTTCGACTCCCACAAGGGATGGTGGGCTGCGCCCCCTGCAACTAGAAACGGCAACTGGACCTGGAGCTGAGCTGCGCCCTCCACAACTAAGACTGAAAGGACAACAACTGCTGAACAGCACCCTCCACAACTAAGATTGAAATGACAACAATTTGACTTGGAAAAAAAGTCCTGGAAGTACACACTGTTCCCCAATAAAGTCCTGTTCCCCTTCCCCAATTAAAAAAAAAGAGAGAGAGAGATATGATAAGAAAGATTTCAAGAAGTTAATGTCTAACTTCTCTTGTATTTAAAAGGAGGCCTACAGGAAATGTGTTACACATCGCAGACCTGAAATTCTCTCCTCTTGTCTGCCCCCTACTCCCGCTTCTGAACTTTCTGTCTTATATCCTTTGGTCACACAAACTGAATGCTAAACCTCTCTCCCTCATTTGCTATAGCCCAATACTCACCACATTCTATAGATTTTCCTCTTGCTCTTGAATCAGTCCTTTTCTCCTCATCACATCTCACCGACCACAGAAAAAAGAGTCCTAAATAGTTTCTATGCCTCCAGGCTTGTCCTCCTTGGTTACATCTTCCACATTCTTCAAATAAATGTGACCACTTTCTTCCCTGCTTACCAGTCCTTCCGTTGTCCCCATCACCTGTAAGATCAAGTCTAAGCTTTTGAAAATGGTGTACTGACCCCTGTGATCTGGCCTCTGTCTGCCTTTCCAGTGTCCTGTTCCATATCCCCTCCCTTGTACTTCATTCTTAGTGACAGCAATCTGAAGAAAGTGGCTTTGGCATGCAGCCTTACATTTTTAAAAAAATATTCATTAATATGTATGATAAACACTCCACCCCATCTTTGAGCTTCAGCCTCTCCCTCTCCTTCTCCCTCTTTTTTGCTTTTTCATTAACCCAAGGATGATGACAATGATAATACTGACTCACTGATGGGCTGGACGGAGGTCAGGACTGTTTGTTGTGCACAATAGTGAGAAGTCAAAACAATTAAAACACTAGTGGGAAATCAAAGCCTTATCATGTCAAAATATCTGAATTTGGCACATATATTTCTTACTTCTGTGCCTAATTCAAGCTGTGGTACCTAGTGCTAGCCCCATCCCAGCCTTTTGTATTGCTACTATCTGCTACTGATCCTTTCAGACTCAGCTCAGTACTCACCTACTTTGGGAAGCTTTCCTGAGGTCTTCCCCTTCTCCTCTCCCATAACAGGAGGAAGAAAATCAATCGTTATCACTGCAGACAGTTAGCACTGTCATGGGTATGCACAAACAAACCTTCCTAAAATAATCCTTATCTTCCATCAACTTCCCCCATATATTTACTTTCCCACAATTTACCGCCCCGACAATCTCCAAGCCCCTTTTCTTCTGTCTTGTCACTTCTTCACAATTTCTCATCCTTTATTAAAATGGTATATAATCCCCCATGTCTAATCACTTCCTTGGGTCTTCATTTCATGAAGGCCCTCTGATCACATAAAAATTAAAATGTTAACATAAAATAAAGTTTCTATGGCTTTTCTCCTGTTAATTTGGCTTGTGTCAATGTGCAAATTCTAGCTACTAAACCTAAGAGGATAGAGAAAAATTGTTTTCCTTTCCTACAACTAAAACGATCATTTCTGTGTCCAGCTTTGAAGTAAGAACTGTATTTTACACATCTTTATAACCCCAGAAGCTGGTCAAGTGAATGGCATATAGGAGACATTCAGTAAATGTTTACTGAACGAATGAAGAGGCTAAGTCAGAAGAAACCTTAGAAGGCATTCTACTCAACATAGAAACTCCTTTGCAACATTCTAACACTCAGTGTCTGCTAAAACATTAACAATATGGTGCCACTGGAAAAAATCATCCAAACATGGCAGCTGATGCCACAACAAATTCACGAGCTCAAAGTGCAACTAGATCCCAAAGGCTATACCGTAATACTACTATTGCTAACTCTCAATTTCCACAGCTACTTTCAGTTTTTTACCTTGTTCTCCATAGTTATTTTAAAGTGAATCTGGAAGAATAAACATATGATAACAAAAAAAGGAAGGAAGGAAGGAAGGAAGGAAGGAAGGAAGGAAGGAAGGAAGGAAGGAAAGAAGGAAGGAAGGAAAGAAGGAAGGAAGGAAGGAAGGAAGGAAGGAAGGAAGGAAGGAAGGAAGGAAAAAAGGAAGGAAGGGCCTATAACAAGAAAAAGAAAAATAAGGTGAGACTGTCTATCAGCTATTAATATTATAAAGATAAAAAATTAAAACAGTGTGGTATTGGCACTAGAATAGACAGATAGATGAATGAAACAGAATAGAGAGTCAAAAAAAGAGCTCAAGTATATACAAAGATTTAATATATTTTAATGGCTCTATTTCTTATTAGTCAATTAATTGTAAACTGATTTTTTTCTTTTTAAAAATTTTATTTTTAATTACAATTCACATATAATGTTATATTAGTTTCAGGTATACAACATAGTGATTAGACATTTATATAACTTACAAAGTGATCACCCCAATAAGTCTAGTACCCATCTGACACCATACATAGTTATTACAATATTACTGACTCTATTTCCTATGCTATACTTTACATCCCCATGACTATTTTTAAAACTGCCATTTGTACTTCCTAATCCCTTCACCATTTTTACCCATCCCCCCAACATCACTCCCATCTGGCAACCATCAATTTGTTCTTTGCATCTATGAGCTTGTTTCTGTTTTGTTTATTTTGTTTTTTTTCAATTCCACATATAAGTGAAATCATATGGTATTTGTCTTTCTCTGTCTGACTTATTTCACTTAGGGTAATATCCTCTAGGCCCATCTATGTAGTCACAAATGGCAAGATTTCATTCTTTTTTATGGATGAGCAATATTCCATTGTATATATATATATTGATTTTTTTTCAATAAATTATATTGGAACAACTGCATAACTATTTGCAAATAAATTAAGTTACACTTCTAACGTCCACCAAACACCAAAATAAATTCTAGATAATTAAAGATTAAATGGAAAAAAATCAAAAGCATAAAATTATGAGAAGAAATATAGGTAAATATTTATATAATCTGGGGCAGATGAGAAATTTCTAAGTATAACACTACTGGCAAAAACTAAAAAGAAAAAAATTGATTTTACATTAAAAATGTTAAACTTTCTATCCAAAAAAAATCATAATAATAAAAAGTAAAGTTCAGGGGAGGCCAGTTAGCTTAGTTGGTTACAGCATTGTGCTAATAATGCCAAGGTTGCCAGTTTGATCCCCGCATGGGCCACTGTGAGCTGCGCCCTCCTTAAAAAAAAAAAAAAGTAAAATTCAAATGAAAAGTTAAAATAGAATGATAGAGAGTAACTAATATTAATATTGAAAAGAATAGAAAAATTGATAAAGACAAAACAAATAATTTACCAAAAATAAATACATTTAAATGACCAATGAATCTATGAAAGATGATTTATATTTATAACAGTCAAATAAATGCAATTCAAAACAGTAAGATGTCATTTTGTGCCAATCATACTAACATTTTTAATGCATACAACACATTATTGATGAGTATGCAAAGAAATAGTCACTTTCTTATACCTCAGATAGGACTGTAAATTGGTACAACTACAATAGAAAGCAATTTAACATTTGTACCCATAGGTTAAGAATTGCCCATCCTTGGCCCAGCAATTCTGCTTCTAGGAATTTTTCTCAAGATTATTCTTGGATATGTGTAAGGAGTTACTTATTAAAATGTTTATTATAGCATTAATTTTAAAAAGTTTAAAAGTGCAAACAGTCTAAATAACAGTAAGGTAATTGATTTAAAGTATTATAAACCTAGAGAATGAAATATTATACTACATTACACTCACATAAAAATGATAAAGCGTAAAAGATGTCCATGGTATATTTCTAAGTAAAAAAACACAGTGCATCCAATTAAAAAATGGGCAAAACACTTGAATAGACATTTCTCCAAAGAAGATTTACAAATTACCAATAAGAACAAGAAAGTGATGCTGAGGGGCAGCCGGCTGGCTCACTTGGTTAGAGCGTAGTGCTCATAACACCAAGGTCGCCAGTTCAAGTCCCACATGGGCCAGTGAGCTGAGCCCTCCACAACTAGATGGAAAACAATGACTCGACTAGGAGCTGATGGGTCCTAGTCACACTGTTCGCCAATATTCCCCAAGAAAAAAGAAAAAAGAAAGAAAGTGATGTTGAGCATCATTAGCCATTAGGGAAATGCAATTCAAAACCACAATGAGATACCACTTTACCACTTCACACCTCCTAGCTATAAAAACAATAACAACAAACAGAAAAGAGCAAGTGTTTGCAAGGATGTGGAGAAATTGGAACTCTCATGTATTACTGGAAGGAATGTAAAATGCTGCTGTGGAAAACAGCTTGGAAGTTCCTCACTACAGAGGTTAAACATAGAATTACCATATGATCCAGAAATTCCACACAAGTATACCAAACAGGTGTTCAAACAAAAAATTGCACGTGAATATTCATAGCAGCACTATTCGTGGTGGCCAAAAGGTAGAAACAATTCAAATGTCCATAACTGATGGATAGATAAACAAAATGTGACATATATCGCTATGATGGAATATTTCTTATTCCACCATGCTACAACATGGATAAACCCAGAAAATATGATGCTAAGTGAAAAGAAGCCAGACAGAAACGGCCACATATTGTATGATTCCATTTATCTGAAATATTCAAACTAGCAAGAGAAACCATATTAGTGGTTGCCAGGGACTGGGGTAAAGACAGAATGGAGAGTGACTGCTTAATGGCTATGGAGTTTTCTTCTGCAATGCTGAAAATGTTCTAGAACTAGATAGTGGTGATGGTTGCACAACATTGTGAATGTACTAATACCACTGAAACATACACTTTAAAATAGTTAAAATGGTGAATTTTCTGTTATGTGAATTTTACCATAATTTTTTTTTAACATATGTTGGTTTTTACTTATGGTCTATTTTGTCTGGGTATCATTTATTTTTTTTAAAAGATATTTGTTGGGGAAGGACTTTATTGGGGAACAGTGTGTACTTCCAGGACTTTTTTTTTTTCCAAGTTAAGTTGTTGTCCTTTCAATCTTAGTTGTGGAGGGTGCCGTTCAGCTTCAAGTTGTTGTCCTTTCAGTCTTAGTTGTGGAGGGCGCAGCTCAGCTCCAGGTCCAGTTGGTGTTGCTAGTTGCAGGGGGCGCAGCCCACCATCCCTTGTGGGACTTGAGGAATTGAACTGGCAACCTTGTGGTTGAGAGCCCACACTCCAACCGACTGAGCCATCCAGGAGGCAGCTTAGCTCAAGGTGCCGTGTTCAATCTTAGTTGCAGGGGGCAGAGCCCACCATCCCTTGTGGGACTCGAGGAATTGAACTGGCAATGTGGTTGAGAGCCCCCTGGCCCATGTGGGAATCAAACCAGCAGCCTTCGGAGTTAGGAGCATGGAACTCTAACTGCGTGAGCCACCAGGCCAGCCCCTACCATAATTTTTAAAATCACATTACAAAACAGTAGGTGTAGTTGGTTTTGTTTTTCTAGAAGTATATACATAGAAAAAGGTGTAGAAGGATAAATATCAAATTACTCTGGTTGTCATTTAGGACTAATGTTCTAATTATTCTACAATAATCCTGGATTACTTGAGTCCTTTTTAAAACATGCTATAGAGTAATATTTAATGAGTGAGAATAATATTTAAAGGAGTGTTCATCATATATTCATATACGAGGTCAGGCAATTAAGTTTGTGAACTCACCCTAGAAAAAGTGCTACATACCTCATTGATGAATATCATGATGGTCACCTTCAAAGTACTCCCCTTGGGAAGCTATGCACTGATACCAGCGCCTAGTCCACCCTTCAAAACAATTTTGGAATTCTTTTCCTGGACTTGCCGTCAGAGCTGTAGTCGTATTACCCTTGATGTCCTGAATCTCATCAAAATGTCTTCCTTTCAATATTTCTTTATCGTCAAGTCATTGGGGGCCAGAGAGAAGTCATTGAGAGCCAGATCAGGTGAGGAGGGAGGGTGTTGCAATGCAGTTATTTGTTTACTGGTTAAAAACTCCCTCACAGACAGTGCTGTGTGGGCTGGTGCATTGTTGTGATGTAAGAGCCATGAATTGTTGGCAAAAAATTCAGGTTGTCTAACTTTTCACAAAGCCTTTTCAGCACTTCCAAATAGTAAACTTGGTTAACTGTCCAGTTGGTACAAATTAATAATGAATAATCCCTCTGATATCAAAAAAGGTCAGCAAGGGGCCGGCCCAGTAGCTCAGGCGGTTGGAGCTCCATGCTCCTAACTCCGAAGGCTGCCAGTTCGATTCCCAGATGGGCCAGTGGGCTCTCAACCACAAGGTTGCTGGTTCAACTCCTCAAGTCCCGCAAGGGATTGTGGGCTCCGCCCCCTGCAACTAAGATTGAACACGGCCCCTTGAGCTGAGCTGCCTCCTGGATGGCTCAGCTGGAAAAATACACCTATTCCAAAGAAGAAAAAAAAGAAAACCTATTGGAGGTATATATGCCAACAGATTAATGGTTATTTCAATAGGGTGATTATAGGTGAATTTTATTTACTTTTCAAAAAATATTTTTTCAAAATTCCTCCAGTGGCTATATATTACCTTATAATTTGGATTTTAAATATTTTTTAAAGGTTTTCCTTATATCAAGCCAAAACCTCTTCTTATTTTTGGCTCAGCTGTGCCAAAAATAAGGTTTGGACAATATTGTCCAAACCTGTGACCTCTGACTACAGCTGGCCACTGCATTATGGGCTAAATGAACTGCAGATGTAGTTTGTGTTCATAAAAAGAGACCTGACTGACAGATATATGATACATAGTTATAAGGGAAATACAAATCAAAACCACAATGAGATACCACCTCACACCTGTTAGAATGGCTATTAATCAATAAGACAAGAAATAAGTATTGGAAAGGATGTGGTGAAAAGGGAACCCTTGTACACTGCTGGTGGGAATGTAAATTGGTGCAGCCACTATAGAAAACAGTATGGAGAGTCCTCAAAAAAATAAGAATATAGCTACCATATGATCCAGCAATTCCTCTTCTGGATATTTACCCCAAAATTATGAAAACACTTATTCGTAAAGATATATTTACTCCTATGTTCACTACAGCATTATTCACAATAGGCAAGACATGGGAACAAACTAGGTGTCTTTCAACAGATGATTGGATAAAGAAAATGTAGTATGTACATACAGTGGAATACTACTCAGTCATAAAAAGATGAAATACTACCATTTGCTACACCATGGATGGATCTTCAGAGCATTATGCTAAGTGAAATAAGTCAGATAGAAAAGTACAAGAACCATTTGATTTCATTCATATGTGGGATATATGTGGTATGACAATCAAGTTCGTGAAATCACCCTGGAAAAAGTGCTACATACCTCATTGCTGAATATCACAATGGTCACCTTCAAAGTACTCCCCTTGGGAAGCTATGCACTGACGCCAGCGCCTTGTCCACCCTTCAAAGCAGTTTTGGAACTCTTCTTCTGGAATGGCCATCAGAGCTGTCGTTGTATTACACTTGATGTCCTGAATCTCATCAAAATGTCTTCTTTTCAATATTCCTTTATTTTGGGGTAAAGAAAGAAGTCATTGGGAGCTAGATCAGGTGAGTAGGGATGGTGTTCTAATGCAGTTATTTGTTTACTGGCTAAAAACTCCCTTACAGACAGTGCCGTGTGAGCTGGTGCATTGTCGTGATGTAAGAGCCATGAATTGTTGAAAAGTTCAGGTCGTTTTCATCTAACTTTTTCATGCAGCCTTTTCAGCACTTCCAAATAGTAAACTTGGTTAATTGTCCAGTTCGTACAAATGCATAATGAATAATCCCTCTGATATCAAAAAAGGTTAGCAATAGCATTTTGACTCTTGATTTAGACTGACAGAACTTTTTTGTTCGTGGAGAATTCATTGCCTGACTTCCACTGTGCACTTTGACGCTTTGTTTCAGGGTCATATTGGTACATCCATGTTTCATCACCAGTGATAACATGGCCCAAAACATAGCCTTGCCTCTCCAACAGGTCTTGGCAAACGTTGACTCTCCTTTTCTTTTGCTCATCGGTGAGCTCCTTCGGGACCATTTTTGCACACACCTTTCTCATACCAAGATTATCAGTTAAGATTTTCCTAACTGTTTCTCTATCGATGTTTACTTGGTCTTCTATACTTCTCACAGTCAGCTGACAATTTTGACGCACATTTCGACAAATTTTTGCAATATTTTTGTCAGTTCTGTTCATTACTGGCCACCCTGACCTCTCTTCATCAGTGATGCATTCTCTCCCCTCAGAAAAAATTCAATCCATTTGTACACTGCGTTTTCTTCATGGCATGATCCCTTTAAACTTGGGCTAACATGTCCCTGATTTCACTCCCGCTCTTGCCAAGTTTAACAAGAAATTTAATATTTTTTCATTGCTCTAATATAAGCTCAGACATTCTCGTGACGGCACACAAAAACACACAACTACAATAATGAATGACACTCAGCAAGACACTACCACACATTGACACGAACACAGCTGTGAGACACTGATATACCAAGGTTATGAAACCTTACCGAGCGAGCTGTTTGTACAGTGCTGCCAATGTAAGCACACAGTGGCAAGTTCACGAACTTAATTGTCAGACAAAAAGCAACACACAAAACCCAAATTCATAGATACAGACAACAGAATGGTTACTGGAGGGGAAGAGGAGGAGGAGGAGGATGAAGAGGGTAAAGGGGATGAAATATATGGTGACAGAAGGAGACTAGACTTCTAATGGTGAGCACATAATGGAATATACGCATACAGATGTCATATTATAAAGTTGTACACCTAAAATTTATATAATGCTGTTAACCAAGGTTACCTCAGTAAATTTTATTAAAAAGGGGGGTCTGTGAAAATAGCAGTTATGAGCAAGCATGTAGCATTTATAATAATGATAATAATAATAGCTTCATTTCTAATAATATTTACATGTACCTTACATTTACATGTCATGCTTACTGTATGCTTGACACGGTCTTAAGCACTTAAAGTGTTTTAACTCATTTAATCTTCACAACACCCCTAAGAAGCAGGTACTATTATCCTTGTTCTACAGATAAGGAAAATGAAGCACAGGAAGGTTAAGTAATGGCAAACATTAAAGTCACACAATAGTAAGTGAAAGAGCGGATTCGTATCCAGGAGCCCTAACTCTAGAGTTTATGTACATAACCACTATGTCACAACACCTCTATGGCCAAAACAGCCCCTCCAGCAGTGGTCACAAAGGATAGTCCTTTTAGAAGTTCAGGAGGTCAAAACTATTTTCATAATAATACTAAGATTCCCCCCCTTCTTTCATTCTCATTCTCTTGAGTGTACAGAGGAGTTTTCCAGAGGCTGCAGGAAGTATGATGACATTATCACTTTAAGGGCTAATAGAAAATGTGTTTGTATAGCCTTGCATTTTCTAAAACAAGCTCTTTGGGGTCCCGAAACCAAAAAGTTTGAGCAACATTGCCCTAAGGTAAAGGGGACATGATTTCTGAAGGAATAATTAAGACTGATTGCCAGAGTTCATTCATTCATTCATTCATCCAATAATTATTGAGCATTACATTCCAGGTATTGTTCCCGGTGTGGGGATTATAGTGATGGACAAGAGTGGCATGGTCCTCTGATTCTTTGAGTTTAGTGCAATGGTCCTAAAACATTAGTATGCATGGGAATCTCCCGGTAAATTAATTAAAAGTGCAAATTTTGGGGCTCCACTCTGAGAGATGCAGAATCATTTTTTATGGGATGGGACTCAGGAATTTTCTTTTTCTTTTCTTTTTTTTTCAAGCTGTTAAGTTGATTCTGAAGCAAAAGATCCAATAACCATACATTGAAAAACATTGGTCTAGTGGCTGTTTAGCCTGAAGGGAAAACTTGGGGAAATGAAAAAGATCACCATAGATAAAGACATGTGTGACTCCAGAGAACAGATCAAAGCTAACCTGGGGGCAGGTTTCCATCTAATATTAGGTAGAAATGGTCATTCAGGTGAGACAGAGAGTTCCCAATCAACTATAAATTTTGAGTCTGGTAGAGAGCCACAGACATTGTCATTAGGATTCTCACATTAGGTATGACAGTTTTCTATATGGCCTCTAAGCATGGGGAATTTTACAAGAATCAAAAAGGAGGGTTGATGAAAGTCATAATTAATTTAATGCATATTTTAAGCTCTTATTTTCTTCAACAAACTATGTCAACTCAGATGATAATACAAATTTCAAAGTGACCACTTAGGCTAGGACAAACAACAAGGGCTGGCCAAAGTTCAAGGACTTTGAGGATGAGAAAAGGAGAACTTTGAGAATGAGGAAAAAATGGAAGCAGCTTCCCAGACATATCATAAATATAGAAATTCTCCCAAACTGATCTACACATTCAATACAATTCCAATCAAAATTCCAACAAGCTTTTCTTTGTGGAACTTACCAGCCTACTAATTTTTTTTTTTTTAAGAGCAAAAGGCCAGTAATTGCCAAAATACACCTAAAAAGAAAGATCTAAGCTAGAGGCCAGATGATGGTGGTGGTGATGGTAGTGGTGGTGGTGATATATATGCCCACAAGATACAGATTTATTGTAAAGGCATAATAATTAAGACAGTATGGTATGGGGCAGTCAAATAGCTCAGTTGGTTAGAGCGCGAGCTCTCAATAATAAAGTTGAGGGTTCAATTCCAGCATGGGATGGTGGGCTGCGCCCCCTGCAACTAAAGATTGAAATGGCAACTGGACTTGGAGCTGAGCTGCACCATCCACAACTCGAATGAAGGACAACGACTTGGAGCTGATGGGTTCTGGAGAAGCACACTGTTCCCCAATAGTCCCCACCGCCAAAAAAAAGACAGTGTGGTATCAATGCAGAGAAATACAGATGGACCAATGAAAGAGAATTGAGAATCCAGAAAACGACTCACATGTGTGGAAACTTAATTTATAACAAAACTGGCATTGCAGATCAGTGGAGTATTGAAAACTTATGCAAGAAATGGTCTGGGACAACTGAGTCTCCATTTTGAAGGGAAAAAAATGTAATCCCAACCTAACAGCAAAACAAATATGAAGGCAAAACTTGAAAACATTTAGAAGAAAACATATGAGAATATATTTATGATCTTACAGTTGAGAAGGATTCTTGAGACACATATTTTAAAAATGCGAATCAGAAAGGAAAGGCTTGATAAGTCTGCTGATAATAAAATTAAGACCTCCTGTTACTCAACACATCATAAAGAAAATAAATTACATTTGTTAAAAGACATAACTATGTGAAGATATTTGCTGTTCATTTAACCAACAAAAGATTAGTTTCCAGCATGCAAAAACTACTACAAATCAAAACCCAAACCACATGAATTATGAATAAGCACCCCTAGTAGATAAAACAAGAACAGCTCCTACTAGATTAGTAATATTGTCTTTAGCTGGATTATGAGTGATTGCATTTTATTTTTAGTCATTACACAATTGATATAGATTATATAGATAAACAGACATAAATACATTAAAAATATTCTTTTATCGATTTTCAGTATTTAATAACTTCACAAAAGAAAAACAAAATAAATGAAAAGAAAGCAGAAAGAAGGAATCAATAAAGAAAAACCTGAAATTAATAAAATGGGAAACTGGTGCTGCGCCGTTACTTTTGAAACCAATGCCAGGAGCTGCTGTGGAGTCCCTGCAGTCGCCTGGTCATGGCGCTGCTTCTCTCCCAGAGCAACGCACCGCCCTGCGTAGGAGCGCCGAAATCGAAATCGTGGCCTAATTCTTCTCATTTGGCATCAGCAGCATTATATATCAGCGTGGCGTGTATCCATCTGAAACCTTTACTCAAGTGGAGAAATACGGACTCACTTTACTTGTAACTTCCGGTGCTGAGTTCATAAAATACCTAAATAATGTGGTGGACAACTAAAAGATTGGTTAAGTGTCCAGAAACTGGTGGTAGTCATTTCAAATACTGAAAGTGGTGAGGTCCTTGAAAGAGTCCAGTTTGATACTGAGTGTGACAAGACTGCCAAAGAGGACGGTACACCCAGAGAAAAGTCTCAGAAAGCTTTCCAAGATGAAATCTGTTCAGTAATCAGACAGATCACAGCTACAGTGACATTTCTGCCACTGCTGGAGATTTTTTTTGTTCATTTGATCAACTACTGATTTATACAGACAAAGATTTGGTTGTACCTGAAAAATGGGAAGAGTCAGGACCACAGTTCATTACCAATTCTGAGGAAGTCTTTGTTAATTCACTACTACAATCCACAAAATAAATAACATGGTGGTCCACAAAATCGCTGTCAATGACTGAAGATGTGATGAGAACAATAATGTAATTCTCGACTGTGGTTTTCCTGAAACCAAATAATCTATAATCGATATGTTTTATTTCATTGGTTAATTTTTAGATGGGGAAAACTTGACATTATACTTTACTGAACTGTGCGTAATTTGTTCCATTTTTTTGGTACCTGTTTCACTTTCCATAGGGTTGACATAATTTTTTGCACACTTCAAAAGGGAACCAGCAGATTACATCAGCACTGCAATGTCAATTTTTTTGAAGGTGGTTAACTACAAATGGAAAAACTTTTGCTATAAAGCTAAATGCCTTCTTAAATTAGACCTGTTGATCAAGTAGCTTGACTCAGAATATAAGTAGGGAGACATTTAAATATGAAACACAGCAAAAGAAGTGTGAATATTCAGAATCTTTGTTTAGGTCCTAAACTAACTGATAATCAATAAACAATGAAATATTGTTATTAGGTCCTTTTGCCATTTATTTCATTTGTATAGTTTCCATATTGAAAATTTTTTCAATTATTTTATTTTAATTTATATAACTTAAACCTATAAAGCTATTGCTATTTTTACTGTTTAAATTCCTGTGACACAGAACTCTTAAAAATGTCCTTTTAGGGGGTGGCTGGTTAGCTCAGTTGGTTAGAGTGCGGTGCTCTTAACGACAAGGTTGTTGGTTCAGTCCCCACATGGGCCACTGTGAGCTGTACCCTCCACAACTAGATTGAAACAACTACTTGACTTGGAGCTGATGGGTCCCAGAAAAACACACTTTAAAAAAAAAAAGGGCTTTTGTATTCTATAAAATCAAGCTTTAAGTGACAGCGATAAATAAAGTTAAATGTGTATGTTTTAAAATATTTTTACATTGGTGTGGTATTAATACAGTTAAATAGCAGGTAGGATGGATTTAATGCAATAGTCCCTCCCTTAGCTGCGATTTGGCTTTCTGTGGTTTCAGTTACCCACGGCCCAAAAATATTAAATGAAAAATTCCATAAGTAAACAACTTATAAGTTTAAAAGTAGCTTATATGAAAGAGTTACTATGTGCCAGGCACTGTTTTAGATATTATGTCATTTAATTTTCAGTTCCTTACAAGAGATAGATTTTATTGTTATCCCTATTTCACAGATGAAAAAAACTATAGCACAGAGAGGTAAAAGATGGTTTCATAGCCAGTGAGTGAAGGTGGGGCTAGAATCTAGGCAGTCTCGCACTTCAGTATATGTTGAATCATTCCTCAACATTGCCTTTCTTCAAATGCTCATCGTATAAGATGTTCGAATCCAGAAGGCCTTTACAGACCATTTAATCTATTTCTCTCGTTTTATGAAATAGGATGTTTTTTACATTGCCCTAAAAGTGGAACAAATTATTTGGAGACACCTAAAGGAGTCAGCAGCAGGGTAGATGGTGCTGACCCAGAGAACAAATACAAATACAAAAATTGTAAGAGAATATTTTGTGCAACGCATCGCAACAAATTTGAAAATCTAGAAGAGGAAATTATTTTTGAGAAAAACACAAATGATTAATTTGCCTTAATAAGCAGGGGAAAAACTAAAATGAAACAAATAATTAAAAGAAATTGGAAAGGTAGTTAAAGATCTACATTTTAAAAAGGCACCAATCTCAGATGGTTTTACAGCATTTTAAAAGAATAGATATTTCTATCTTGTTTAAATTATTCTACACTATAGGAAAAGAAGAATATATTTTATAAAACTATTTTAATACTAAAGAACAATAAATATAATGCAAAAAGACTATAGACCAACTTTTTCTTTAAATATAGACACCAAAACGCTAAATAAATTCTTTTCAAATCAATAGTCTATTAAAAGAAAGCCATTTCATGATCAAGTAAGACTCCAGGAAACAAAGTGGTTTAACATTAGGAAATCTATGTCTTCAATTTACCATGGGAACATAATAAAGGAGGAAGATCACGTGATTATATCAAGAGTTATTGAAAAGGCATTTGATAAAAGTCAGCAGCCACTTCTGGTAATAACAACTGATGTTTATTAAGTGCTTACTATGTGCCAAACATTTGTTCCAAGTGTTTTGCATGCATTGACTTACTTAATTCTCCTAGCAACAACTGTATCGCTACAATTATTATTATCCCTATTTTACAAAAGAGAAAACTGAAATTCAGAGAGGTCATATAATGTCATACATACAGGAAATGATGGAGCCAGGACTCGAACCAGGCTAGTGTGGCTCAAAAGTCCCCATCCTTATCAACTGTACTACACTGCCACTAATAAAATCTCTAATTAGCACCGAAAGGAAATAACTGTACTTAAATATGATCAACATTATTCATTAAAGGCTAACAGTAAACTTTATAATAAAAGGAGAAATTTCCATTAAAATTCAGGAACAAATTTAGTATCTGGATCTTTGTGTGAGTGTCAATATATAGCACCATTCTTCCCCTCCTGATTCTGAAGAACTTAGAAGAATAAAACATAACTAGACAGAGAGAAAAAATATCAGTTGTGTTACTGTTAAAGGCTAGAATAGAGTACCTGGCTTGTATCTGTGGGGAAAAAGTCGTAATGAAACTAAATTCCAGAGTTAGGCAGACTTTGCTGACCGTCATGAATGCACTGAACCGGTGCAGGTGGGACTATCCAAGCATGCCTGCTTTATTTTCCTCAAGTTTATCAATGAGGACAGAGAGCCCAGGAATATCATGCTTGTTTGAGTTCCCTTTATATGATTCTTCTTATTTAAAAATGTTTCATTTCATTCAATCACAACTTACAAATTACCATGAACAGAACACGAGCAGGGACAAGTCTTTGAGGCAGAAAATGTCCTCTTCTCTCACTTTGTGAGAACTTAGGGGCGTTGGAATAAAGGAAAAGGTAAGGGATCATATGAATGATTGTTGTATACTGAATGATTTACCTGCAATATCTAACTGAATACTTAATTGAAAACATACCAATTAAAAAATGAAATATCTGTAACTCAGAAAAGTTAAATAATTTGCCCAAGTTTATCCAGCTTGAAAGTGACCACTATTTGGCCAGGAAAAAGTCAAAAAAGACAACAAAACATCATGTGAACTTTTGAAGTTGTTTTTATAGTATCATTCAAATAATTAGATAATAAAAAAAAAATTTTTAAGCCAATGGGTCACTTTTTTTTACAAAGAGTAGATTGTAAAGAATGGAGAGGATTTCCCCAAGTAGCCAAGGTTTTCAAGTTAGTTAAGGGGAGACTTTATTATGAAGCATATAAATGTCAATATCTAATAATAGAACAAAACATTCACAAATGTGGAGATGTGAACGAAGCATCTGAACAAAATGATGACTAACTCTTGTCAATGAGTCCAATTATGCAACAAGCAGACACTCCTTCTCACTTCTTTCTAGTCTCTATGACACCACCAACTCTTTCTGCAGCAGGTCAGAAGCACCCGCAGACCAGAGAGCATGCCCACTGTTCACAGGGTGAGCATAGAAATGTGCTCAGGTTAGCACCACAGAAGGTAAATGTCCCTTGGCTTCCTAAAGATATATGGTGTGAGTTGAGGTCATTCCATTATTTTCCTGCCCCAAACCTTTCTTAAAGCTTCCTTCACATCCTTGTTTCTCAAAGAGTAGACAAGGGGGTTCAGCACTGGGATCACCACAGTGTAGATCACTGCAACCATACGGTCTTGGGCCAGGGCGTAGCTGGACCTGGGGCGCAGGTACATAAAAAGTGTTGTGCCATAGAAGAGGCACACAGCAGTGAGGTGGGAAGCACACGTGGAAAAGGCCTTAAACCTGCCCTGGGCTGAGTTCATTCTTAGGATGGTGATGAGAATTAAGAGGTAGGAGACCAAGATGCTGAGGGTGCAGCTCAAAAGGTTGAAGCCAGCAAAAATGAAGAGTAGGATCTCACACAGCAAGGTGTCCATGCAAGACAGAGACAGGATGGGTGGTCCATCACAGAAGAAGTGGATGACCACGTGAGCACCACAGAATTTCAGACTGAAGATACAGCTTGTATGAATAAGAGAATTGAGGAATCCTGCACTGTAGGAGCCCACAATCAGAGAAGCACAGACCCCAGGAGACATGGTGATGGGGTAGAGCAGGGGGTTACAAATAGCAGCATAGCGGTCATAGGCCATGGCAGCAAGGAGATAGCACTCACTGGTGGCGAAACCTGCATAGAAGAACATCTGAGCCATGCAGCCAAAATAGGAGATTACTTTCCTATGAGCCAAGAAGTGCACCAGTGTCTGAGGGACAACCGTGGAGGAGTAGCAGAAATCCAAGAAGGAGAGGCTCTTTAGGAGGGAGTACATGGGAGTGTGCAGGGCGGCACTCACGTGGATCAGAAAGAACATGATCAGATTCCCCAACACAGTGATGGTGTACAGGCCCAGGAACACGACAAAGAGCAGTATCTGGAGCTGGGGGTCACTGGTGAAGCCCAAGAGCTCAAACTCAATCCCTTGGCTCAGGTTTGCTCCTTCCATATATCTCCAGGGCTCTGCGGTGTGGAAAGAGGAGACCACAGTAGATGAGGTGGAACACCTGGGAGCTCTCCCTGCATTTAGTTCTGCTGAGGACCGCCTTCTGAAGATCGGTCTTACTGAGGAAGTTTGGTTTAGTAGATGGAACTCTATCATAGAGAAGGTCTTCCCTACTTGGTTGGTTGGTTAGTTAGGAAGCATTACTTGAGCAGCAATGGAAAATATAAAAGAAATATACACAATTTGGTCTCTCAGGGATTCTAAATAATGAAACAGTTCCTTATAAAATATGTATTGACAGTTTTCTATATGCTTAGCTCTATGTTCCCCCTGTCAGAAATTCAAGAGTGTCTGACCTCAGGAAACTTATATTCTACAAATGGTATACTTCATGTTGAAACACACAGGCTCTGGTGTCAGGCTGCCAAGATCCCAAGACAGGACCTTGCCACTAACTGGTTGGGAATGTTACTTGACTTTTCTGAGTTTCAGTTTCCTCATCTGTAAAATAGAGATAATAGCATTAATCTCAAAAGATTGTTGTAAAAATTCAATGAGTTAATCCATGTAAAGCACTTGAACAAAACCTGGCACATTGAGAAATTTCAAAGAATGTTAGCTTTGATTATTCTCATTAGGGAGGTAGACTAAATATGATCAATAACATGAAACAACAAAATTTGGCAAGCAACCTACCATCAAACAATATAGACAGAGACACATGTACTAAGCAAGAGTGACTAAATGGGCCTTCAGAGAATCCTGAATGTTCTAGAGGAGTTGAAGTTGTTTCATTGGCTCAGCGATAAAGTTGCCTCTGTGAAATCGGCACAAGCCCAGCACTGCTGTAGTTTCTAAATGTGATGAGGGCTGGGGATGTGGAGAGATGGGGATGGAGTAGGGCTGCAAAGAGCAAACTGACCTTGCACTCAGGAGCATCAGCCAAGGGGAAAGGGCCACCCTCTCTTCAGAAAAGCACCGGTCATTTCCATTGAGTAGAATCACTCTGGACCCAAAGGCTACTGGGGCCAGAGGGGAAGGAACAGATCCGCCCCAAGACTGGGACTTTGTAAAAACGCCTTTTCTATTCAGAGAATGAACAAGGTTGTGACTGCATCACCTAAACACCACACTCTCCTCTGCTTCATTGGCTGCTCTGCCATCCAAGTTCCTTAATTACTCCTTGGTTCTGGAGTTGATTAAATACACTGTGCTCTTTGGTGAGGACCCTCAGTTGTGAAGACTTTGAAGTTAGCAAATGTGATTGGGGTAGAATGGAAAAGGGCAAAAGTGAGCCGCCTCTTCCTGTCCTGAGACTAAATGAATAACACAGCTGTGAAAGGTGTTGGGAGGATTCCAGAGAAGAAAACGGTGTATTGAACAAAGATGTTAGTTTGTCCCACTGGCAGAGCTTCCAGAACCAGCAAACTGCCAGGGCAGGGGAAGACTCTAGACATATGGATAACTAAATTTAGCTGTCAAGTAGGTAATGAAAGCACTGTGGCTGTTGATAGAACACTGAAGGGTGACAAGAAAAACAACACTGTAATGCCCAGAGAGGTAATATGCCCTAATAAAATAGAGACCCTCAAAATATGAGTGCAAATTTGAACACAGGACATTGGTAACTTCTACAGAGCACACAGAGCATAACTCTGTGATTTGATTTCCCTGAGATGTAATCTTCAGCCATTCTTAATCCAACAGTTGCTCATTTATAATAAACCCCATTATTGCAGAAATGTGGGCAGTTCTAGATTTGGGTTGCAAATGTCATTGGCCCCAATGGTGTCAAAAGCCAACTTAGCTTCAAGGCAAATTACAAGGACTTCAAAGAAATGACTGTAAAAATCCTAGTATAAGATAACTTACTGGAACTTCAAGGAAGTTGAGAAATGGTTAAGAGTGGAGTAGAACTTCTTGAGACTCAATTTCACGTCTTTTCCTCAATAGACTGTTCCAGTGTGGGTAACAGGTCTGCAAGTGTCTCTCTGATGAAAAGATGGACAAAAACAGAGAAAAGAAGGAATGTGACCAATGCTCAAGATAACGTACGATGAGGTATGGAAGAGGGATGGGATAAGATAGGGTGGTGGGTAGTACAGTGCACAGTTGATCCGAGCCGCCAGACTTATTACTTGCTTTACATCCAATCTTTCCCTTCTCCTCCCCTTTCCTCTCTCATCTATCTTCTCCAATCTGCGCTAAATTCAAAATTATTCAGAATATAAACAGTGAAGCAAAGAATTGTAAAGAAATTGATATCTCTGACAGTTTTTCAAAGGATGCTGAAATAACTACTATTTCTGTTGGCTGCAGTTTGTACCTGTGAATGAAAACTTGGAAGAAAATGTAAGGGTGTTCTTATGTTGAAATGGATTGGGGAG
Organism: Rhinolophus ferrumequinum; assembly: GCF_004115265.2. Taxonomy (NCBI): domain Eukaryota; kingdom Metazoa; phylum Chordata; class Mammalia; order Chiroptera; family Rhinolophidae; genus Rhinolophus; species Rhinolophus ferrumequinum. The sequence continues at coordinate 72,016,585 of NC_046289.1, forward strand.
TGGAGTGTCTAGGAATGAGAACAGATGCCTGGGGACTGTAGATGACGGAGGAGTAGGCAAGGGGCTTTCTTTATACCTGCCTCTTCACCTCCTCCCTGGGATACAGAGTGGGTCACATACGGAGAGTACACAGCCAGAGGAAGCAGCCAGTGTCTCTCTGAGCAACAGTGATCCCAAACAGTGGTTCTTAAACATCCGGTGCCCCATCCAAGTTTCACTGGAGAAGCTTGTTATATGTGAAATTCCAGGTCCCAACCTCAGAAAATTTATTCCAATAGGTCTAGAACTGGGCCCAAATTTATGGCAATTCTGAAGCAGGTGATCTCTGAACCACATTTTGAGAAACACTCAATCTTGGTGTACTTTCAGGAGCACACAGATCTTCCTAAGCCAAACATCAATATTCTCTTCTAACTTGCTAGAATTCTGCATGTCCTGAAAAATCAGCCTTTGGGTGGGATGGTTGTCCTGGACATTCTCTTTCTTCCAGAATATGTATCAATAGTTAACAATTTCCAGAAATCTGAGTATTACCTGATGATAATCAAATACCAGATAATTTCCTCCTTCAAAATTGCTTGAGATGTTCTTAAGCAAAGCATTTCATTCCAGCACAGCACAGTACTTGATGGCAGAGCTGTTGCTCTGGGGGTCCATAGACTGAGTCTGCGGATCAGAGCCTGCTGCTGACTTTAACCTCTCACGTGGTGAGGGGAGTGAGGCAGCCTCACTCACTGAGACGTCCTCACAACTGATCTGTACTGGCAGGAGACACCCCAGAGTCATCTTTTCCCCTGGGCAGCCCTTCAGCTCACAGCTGAGAAGAATGATGTGTTTGCTCATCAATGGATGCAGGTGAGGAGGTAAGAATAATTGGCCCCATGTAGACCCATTAATGTGTTTGAAAAGTTATTACCATCTCCAAGAGTGAATCAGGTAATTGGGAAACTTGGAGTGAAGGGAATGGGTCACACCAGATCCCTGCCAATATGCTGATCGTTAGTCACAAAGGAATGTTCCACCTTAACTCCAAACTTAACTCTTAGGTAATTATCATCTGTATTTCCTCTACTTGGGAAAACCAAGTTTTTATAGTTTTTTTCTTCTATGCCAGTTACCCAATGTACACTATCATCTAGATTACAGCTGAGGACCTCCCAGCCCATCAAGATCATAATAAAATTAGAGGTATGTGATTTCGTTTCCAAATACCAGGGGTGCCCAAAAAAATGTATACAAATGGCCACTTTGGTCAATGTTGCTGAAGCAGTAAGTAGTTCGCCGTAATCAGAAGTGTCTGGATGCTGATGGTAACCACTTTGAGCACCTCTTGTAATTGCAGAAGTCAAACGTGACTTGGATTCATCTTTTGTTGTCGGTACATATTGAATATTACAATTTTAATAGTTTTTTTCCTTTCTTAAAATGTGTATACATTTTTGGGGCACCCTCTGTATTTGGGGATTTTCTGAAGTTCTTTCTGTTATTGATTTCTAATTTAATAGCATGTGGTCGGAGAACATACTTTGTATGACTTGAATGCTATTCAAGTCGAAGTTATTAGACTTGTTTTATGGCTCAGTGTATTGTCTATCTTGGTGAATGTTCCATGCCCACTTGAAAAGAATGTATATTCTGCTGTTATCACATGGCGTGGCCTATAATTGTCAATTAGGTCAAGTTGCTTGATAGTGTTGTTCACGTCTACTATATCCTTTCTAATGTTCTCTTCACTTGTTCTATCAAGCATTGAAAGGGGAGTATATTAAAATCTCTAGTTGTACTTGTGAATTTGTTTCTCCTTGCAGTTCTTCAGTTTTTGCTCCATGTATTTTGAAGTTCTGTTATTAGGTACATAAACATTTAAGATTGTTATGTCCTGTTAAACAGAAAAATTTTAACTTCCATGGTTGAAAGTCTTTTTAAAAGAAAGGGTTTATTAAACCATTGCTAGCAGAAAAAAAGCAAAAAAAAAAAAAGAGGACATGTCTGGGCAGGGAGTCTAAACCACCAGCAGCATGGCTAGGTAGAAAAGAACGTCATCCCAGAGTTTTGCAAGCATTTTTATACATCAAGTAGGGGGGAGAAAGAGGTAAGCAGTTGTGAAAAAATTTACATTAGCTATAGACAAAGTGTTACCAGAGTTAGGGTTGTTGGGTTCCCCAAGACAGAAAACAAGAGGAAACCCCAGACAAATTTCCAGACAAATTTTATGAAGTTTATGTTCAAGCACAAAGGAGGTATCACAGAGGAAAGAAAGATACTCTGAACTGGCTCCGGGACTGGCTCTGCTTGGCTGCTTTTACAAGCTAGGGACAAAGTGAGCTGTGCCAAAGGGCAGGCTTTCTGAACACAGTAAGCTTTTTGAAAGTGGCAGGCTTTCTTTACTCGTTACATCACCTGGTCACTATGTTCGCTCCTGTGTGGTGGGGGCAAGATGGCGGACTGGTCATTATCACCACCCCAGGAAGGTCGCATAGCGGTCAAAACTTGATCACCTGTGCATGCGGAACAGTGGTTTCCACATCTGCAAGGAAGTAGACAGTTAGAAGGGAGATAATAATAAGCTACTTTTGCACTTTTGTGCAGGGAGTGATGGGATGGTGGCATTTTTGTGATCAGCTTATCCGGCATTCCTCCTGGCCATCTGGCTGGAGTTCCTTCAGGCCCAAGTCCCTATGCTGCTTCAAAAGGGGATGGGAGAAGGTGACGCTGGGCTAGTTGTGGGATGGGTGCACGGGAGACCTTAAAGCTCAAGCATAAATAATAAGCAGAGGCTCCTGGGGTTCTGTGGCGCTATTCTCTCTGTTGGATAATCATGGAAATAGCCACCTGGAAATTAATCCTGAATTCCAACAGACATACAGGAATGTGAGCAGTCTTTTGTAGGAGCTGGTCCACAGCTATTAACAGGCGAACTGTTCTGTCTTTCAGTCTCTGGCTGCTGTAATTTTAATTTAGAACATCTCAGAATATTTTTTCTTGTCAGTCCTCTTGATAAATTTACCCACTGATCATTATAAAATGACCTTGTTTATGCTTGCTGATGTTTTTTGCTCTGAAATACATTTTGTCTGATGTGAATGCCATTACAGCTTTATTTTTATTACTTTTAGCATGGTATATCTTTTCCCATCTCTTTATTGTTAACCTTTCATTTTCAACTTTTCTTTGCCATTATGTTTGCAGAATGTTTCCCAAGCAGGCCTGAAATCTGGGTCTTCTAGCATAATGATATGCCTGGAAAATTGATTTCAGATGTATCTTGTCACACAGTAAACATTCCAGAATGTTTTGGGGCTTTATCAGAAGAACTGGCATGGATTAGGCAGAAATCAAGCAAAACTCATGAATGGCAACTTTGAGAAGGATGGGATGGGATACTTACCCCAGTCAGATGGTATAATAATAACAGGCAGCTGAATGCCTTTGTGGAGACTTGAAAGCCAGGTATAATTGTTACATTGATAATGTGCTGCTGTGTCTTCTCTACGAAGGAACTATATTCCGTTAATTCCTCATATCCTATTTCCTGTACTAGAATTTGTGTCCTTTATTTCTGTCTGTTAGCTTGTTTCACATTAAAGTCACTTTGGGAACCCACACTCAAAGTTTGGCTTTTGTAAATAGCATATATATCTGGAATTTTCTCTTTTAACCAATCAAAGCATCTCTGTTTTTATATAGGTAAGATTTTGGTTGTGGTTTTTTTTTCTCTTTCTTTTTCCTTTTTCTTCTTCTTCTTCTTGTCCTCCTCCTTCTCCCCCCCTTCCTTCCTCATCTTCTTCTTTTTGTAATTCTGGGGCTTTCTGATGTATTAAATTTATTTTTACATCTCACTTTGATTTTTCCATTTATCATACTTTTTCTAATTTGTTTTCCTCCCCCGCTCTCTGACACTGTTGCTGTTTCTTTTTACATTAAGTTTTCTTAGCTTTTCAATGAACATTTTTTTCCTTTTACTGATTCCTCTCTATTAGTAGCTATCTTTCTTATTTAACAATCATATTTGATTTAACAAAGTCTATAAAATATGATTAAATCCATGAGTTCATAATGAGATTTAAATAAATTAATTGCATTAATTATCTATTGCCACTATGGTTGCTAAAAACAATTATACTTTTCCTCCCACCTTCTATGTTCTTCTAGCTGGGCTAATAATCAAATTAACACAGAGAGATTAACAGGAGGAAATCTAATTTTTAATGCAGGTGCATAGGGAATTCAGATGAGCATGAAAATTCCTAAGACAGTGAGGCATTGGGTATATATGACATTTTGGACAAAGGAGAAAAGGGGGTGAAACAGGGTATTGGATTTCTGAAGTGAGAATGGGCCATTTACAGGTAGTTGAGGAAGAACAGAACACACAGGGCAGGGAAATTCTTGCAAGGCAACTCAGAAACAATGGGACATGAGGTATCTAGCTAACAGGCTCCTGCCTGAAGCCCTCTTACTTACCATACTTAATTCAAATTAAGCTATTCAGGCTAAGAACATCCTAAGATTTCCTTCCTGAAGCAAGTTTTTCTGTCTGAATTTCTTGGGCAGGAAAGGAAAGGTCAAAGATTCTTTCTGAGTCTTTTGTTTCTTAATAAATAGCTTAAAATCAATACCCCAAAAAGGCAGCTTCAGGGTGGCAAAACTTTGGTTTCCTTCACCACACAACAAATTATCCCCAAATTTAGCAGTTTAAACCAATAAAGTTTATTATCTTATACTTTGTGGAAGTGCCATACTGTAATTTCTGCAATAATCTATTGGTTACACAGGTCAGTCCCACTCACTGTGGGAGTGGACTACACAAGGGCATTAATACCAGGAGGTGAGAATCTTTGGGGCTATCACAGTCTGCACCCTGGCACTCACTGATTTACATCCACCTTATATGCAAAATATACTCACCCCCTCCCAAGATCCCCCCAAAGTCACATCCCATTACAACATCCACTCAAGGGCCATAATTACATCATCTAAATCAGGTACAGGTATCGATGAAGCTCATCAGGTATGGTTGCTTACATAGAGTTTCTAGAGTACAATTTCTCTCAATCATGAAACTGGTGAGCTAAACACACAAGTTACATCTGGCTTCTATATGCACACATATAATGCCAGGATAGGTATAAGATAAACACTATGGGAAAAAATGAGAGGAGGCGGAAAGCAGGCACACAAGAGTCACTGAGTTGTAGAAATTTTGAAATCTAGTAGGATACTTGTTGCCAATTCTTTGATTAGGATTATAATAATTCTCTGTGGCTCTTGGCTCCACCTCTGAGATCATGGTTTTGCCCACTGAACTTATCCTTCATTTTATATGAAAGCTAGTCTGTGTTTGTAGCTGAGTAGTCGTTTCAGCTTGCTTCCTGTCTGAAGAAGTTTAGGGGTTGAAACACATTTTCTGCTGTCTTACAGTTCAAGATGGTGGTGGTTCTGCCACTTTCATGATCTTCTATGAATCTTATTAGGATTTTCCCACTAGACAAAAATCATTTTAAGACATCTCTTTGAGACAACTCTGTACTTTGAGCCTCTGCTGAGACTGCTAAGGGGTTATACTCTTAAGCTTCCTAGAATCCTACTGTTTGACTGAACTATTCTTTTTTTTTTTTTTTATTGGGGTATAATGGGGAACAGTGTGTCTTTCCAGGAGTCATCAGCTCCAAGTCATTGTTTTCAGTCCAGTTGTGGAGGGCACAGCTCACTGGCCCATGTGGGAATCGAACTTGTGATGTTGGATGAGCACTGTGCTCTAACCAACTGAGCCAACAGGCTGGCCCCACTGAACTATTCTTTGAGGCACCATCTTGGATATTTCTAAGGTCTTAGCAAAAGTTGTTACCCTCAGTTTCATCTTTAGACAATGTTTTCCCGAGAATTCCCTAAATTTGATCTTTCCCACCTGCCATGTGTTAGCATTAGCTTTATTTGCTATTTGAAAAGGCTGGGAATTTTCTTTCTTTCTTTTTTTTTCCAATTACAGTTGACATTCAATATTATCTTATATTAATTTCAAGTGTACAGCACAGTGGCTAGACAGCTACACAATTTATAAAGTGAGCCCCTCAATTAGTCCGTAACCACCTGGCACTATACATAGTTATTACAATATTATTGACTATACTCCCTATGCTGTATTTTACATCCCCGTGATTAGTTTGTAACTACCAATTTGTAGTTCTTAATCCCTTCACATGTTTCACCCAGATCCCCAGCACCCATCCCATCTGGCAACTATCAGTTTGTTCTCTGTATTTATGAGTCTGTTTCTGTTTTGTTTGTTCTTTTGTTCTTTATATTCCACATATAAGTGAGATATATCGTATTTGTCTTTCTCTGACTTACTTTACTTAGCATAATACCCTCTAGGTCCACCCATGTTGTTGCAAATGGCAAGATTTCATTCTTTTTTATGTCTGAGTAATATTCCATTTAAATATGTACCACTTCTTCTTTATCCAATTGTTTATTGATGGGCACTTAGGTTGCTTCCATATCTTGGCTATTGTGAATAGCACTGCAATAAACATAGGAGTGCATATATCTTTTCAAATTAGTGTTTTGGATTTCTTTGAATAGATACCCAGAAGTGGAATTGCTGGGCAATGAGGTAGTTCTATTTTTAGCTTTTTGAGGAAACTACATACTGTTTTCCATAGTGGTTGCACCAATTTGCAATCCCACCAATAATGCACAAGGGTTTTCTTTTTCCTGCATCCTCACCAATATTTGTTGTTTGTTGATTTATTGATGATAGCATTCTGATAGGTATGAGCTGATATCTCATTGTGCTTTTAATTTGCATTTCTCTGATGATTAGTGACTTTGAGCATCTTTTCATATGTCTATTGGCCATCTATATGTCCTCTTTGGAGAAATGTCTATTCAGGTCCTCTGCCCATTTTTTAATTGGATTGTTTGGTTTTCTTTGGTGTTGAGTTGTATGAGTTCTTTATAAATTTTTGGATATTAACCCCTTATCAGATGTATCATTGATGAATATCTTCTCCCATTCAGCAGGCTGTCCTTGTTTTGTGGATGGTTTCCTTTGCTGTGCAAAAAACTTTTTAGTTTGATGTAGACACATTTGTTTATTTTTTCTTTCGTCTCCCTTGTCTGAGGAAATATATCAGTAAAACTATTATTATTACTAATTATTATTATTATTATTATTATTAATACTAAGGGTAATGTCTGAGAGTTTACTATCTATGTTTTCTTCTAGGAGTTTTCTGATTTTGGGTCTTACATTTAAGTCTTTAATCCATTTTGACTTTATTCCTGTGTAGGGTGTAAGGAGGTGGTCCAGGTTTGTTGGGGTTTTTTTTTGCATGTATCTGTCCAGTTTTTCCAACACCATTTATTGAATAGACTGTCTTTACCACATTCTATAATCTTGCCTCCTTTGTTATACATTAATTGATTGTATAGGTGTGGGTTTATTTCTGGGCGCTCTATTCTGTTCCATTAATCTATGTGTCTGTTTTTATGTCAGTATCATGCTGTTTTGATTATTATAAACTGGTAGTATAGTTTGATATCAGGTAGCATGATAACTCTAACTTTGTTCTTTCTCAAGATTGCTGTGCCTATTCAGGGTCTTTAGTGGTTCCATATAAATTTTAGGATTACTTATTCTAGTTCTGTGAAAAATGCCATTAGTATTTTAATAGGGATTGCACTGAATCTATAGATTGTTTTGTGTAGTATGGACATTTTAACAACGTTAATTCTTCCAACCCATGAGCATGGTATATGCTTCCATGAGGCTTGGAATTTTCTGTCCTAATAATTCTTGCTTCTTGTTGAACAATACTTCCTATAGCTTATCTCTCTCTTCTCACATTTTACTCTAAGACGCTAGAAGGAATTAGGCAGCACTTTCAACACCCTTCCTGAAAATTCCTTAAATAGATCACCCATTAGGTACATTTTCCATCTTCTACATTATTGCAGGCAACAGTGTTGCTAAACTTTCTGTCACTATGGAAGAAAGTCTCCCTTTTCTCCCATTTCCAAAATCACTTTCCTTGTGTTTCTTTAAATCAAAACTGGCAATCTTCTCAAAGGCTGTCAGAATTTTGCTAAGTCTCTTCAAGATCTTTTTGGTTTTCACTTGTTCTTTCCTCAAAGTTCTTCCAGCTTCCTCCCATTGTCAAAGCCACACCAACTTTTTAGGGCTTTGCTAGGGCAACATCTCACTTCCATGGACCAGAATCTATATTAGTTATCTATTGCCATGTGACAAATTGCCCTAAAATTTAGCAGTTTAAAAGAACATGAAATATTTAATATTTCACACAATTTTGGAGAGGCAAGAAATTTGGAAGACATTGGCTATCTCGTGGAATTACAGTTAAGATGTCAACTGGGGCTGCCATCAATTGAAGGCTTGGAGGATCTGCTCACACAATAATTCACTCACATGGCTGGTATTGATGCTAACTGTTAGCAGGAGGTCACTGTTCTTCTACATATGGATCTCCCCATAGAGGGAGCATCTTCATAACATGATGAAGGCCTCCCTAACAGGAAGTGAACAAAAACAGTGCAGGGAGGAAGCCACAATATATTTTAAGACCTTGGGAGTCTCAGAAAGCACATGCCATTATTTTCACAATATCCTAATGGTTACCCAGGTCAACCCTATTCTGGGCTGGTGAGGGTCACTGGGGGTTGGATATCAGAGTCAGTTTTGGAAGATAAAAGGGAATCAATTCAATATCTGGAAAACTGATAAATAAAGGCAAAGAATCAAACATTTATCTTGCATTTCCTGTGTAAACTGCATGTAAAATATAAGGACAAGGAAAAGTTGAAAGTAAGAGAATGAAAAATATATATACCATGCATACGTTAACCAAAAAAAAAGCTGGTTTAGCTGTATTAATATTAGTTAAAGTAGACATTAAGTGAAAAATCATTACTAGAAGCAAGGGTCATTTCATAATGATGAAAGGGCAAATCCAATAGAAGGAAGTAAAAATCCTAAAATAATATGCATTTAATAACACAACCTCAAATAAATATATATATATATATATATATATATATATATATATATGGAGCAAAACATGACAGAACATAAAGGAGAAATAGATAAAATTAGAATCACAGTTGGAGATTTTAATACTTCTCTCTTGGTAAATGATAGGACAATCTGACAAAAAATTTGCAAGGACATAAAGGATATGAACAAACAACTAATCAAACTGACATATATAAAATATTGTATCCAAAGACCATAGAATACACATTCTTTTCAAGCATATATATTTGCCAAAATAAAACCTATGCCTGGCAATAAAGTGAGTCTCAACAAATTTCAAAGGATTAAAATTGTGCAGAGTATATTCTCTGAATGCTGTGGGATTGAGCTGTAAATCAACAAAAGATAACTATAAAATCGGGCTTAGAAACTAAATAAAAGACTTAAGAAATTAAGCAATAGACTTCTACATAACCCAAGAAATCACAATAGTAATGAGAAACTACAAAGAATTTAAAGCAGCCATCATAAAAATGTTTCAATGAACAATTATAAGTGTGTTTAAAACAAGTGAAAGAATAGAAAATCTCAGCAAAGAAATAGAAGATATAAATAAGAACCAAATTGAAATTTTACAACTCAAAAAAACAGTAACTGAAATTTAGAACTTACTGGATGGACCAAATAGTATAATAGACATGACAGAAGAAAGAATATGTGAATAGAATATTCTATAGAAGAACAGAAATTACCTTATTTGGACAATGAACAGGGAGAAAAGAAACTGAAAAAAATTCTCAGGTACTTGTGGGACAATAACAAAAGATCTAACATTTGTATGATCAGAGTCCCAGAAGAATAACAGAAACAAGGTGGGAATGAAAAACAAAATTTTTTTTTAAATAATGGCTTAATTTCCCCTAAATTTGATGACAGGCATAAACCTACAGATTCAAGAGGCTTATCAAATACCTAGAAACACGAGTCCAAATAAATCCATACCCAGAACATTATAATCAAACTTCTGAAAACTGAAAATGAAGAAAACATTTTGAAAGCAGCTAGAGAGAAAAAATGCGTTAACTACAGAGGAATAACAATTCAAATGACAGAGGACTTCTCACGAGAAATTATGGAGGCCAGAAAGAAATGGTACATTTTTCAATTGCTGAAAAGTTGGTCAACTGGAATTTCAATACAGGGAAAATAGTCTTCAGGAAGGAAAGTTAAATAAAGACATTTTCAAATGAAGAAAAATTGAGTATTTTTGCCCACCAGCTTAGCCTAAAAGAATGGTTAAAGGAAGTTCTTGAAACAGAAGGAAAATAATAAAGGAAGAAATTTTGGAATGTTAGTAATGAAAAAAGGACAATGGTTAACCATAATACACTATCCTCTTCCTGAGTTGCTTAAAGATTCTGTTTGATAGTTGAAGCAAAAATAAAACTGTCTGATGTACTTCTCTATTTAGGTAGAAGAAATATTTGAAATATTTTATTATGGAGGACGGTAAAGGCAGTTCTCAAAATTTCACTCAAAGTGGTAAAATAAAAGCATGAGACTGATCAGTTTTGTATGTATAATGTAATATCTAGAATAACCACTAAAGACAACTATAAAAAGAGATACACTAAAAAATACTGTAGAAGAGACTATATGAGTCTGAATACCAGGATGGCACAGTAGTTAAACTCTGTGTTTACCTTCTCACAACAACATAAAAATTACAACTAGTCTACAAAACAACCATTATTGAGAATCACCTAAAATCAAGCTGAACTGAAGCCTTTCAACTAAGGACTTGCAGAAGAAGCCACCTCCAGACTGGTAGGAAGGTCAGAGACCCGGAATGGGCTGGTCCCACACCTACATGTGGCCCTTATAGGTTGGGAAGGAAATTTTGGCTGTGGAGGTCCCCGCCACACCCCAGAGGAGTGAGAGGTCCCAGCCCCATCCCAGCCCAGGGTTCCAGTGCTGGGGAGAGAAGTCCCCATAATTTCTAGTTGTGAAAAACAGCAGATTGTGACTGAATGAGATGGAGGGTGGCTGCACTCCCAGGCGCTCCTCTTAAAGGGACTGCACATGGACTTACCTACCGATGGAATCACTTGCTCTGAGCTCCAGTGCTGGGGCAGCAGTTGGAAAGGCAGCAGGAAACTATGGTGGTGAACTGAATTGTCTGACTTGGGACCGGGAATGCAGAGTAAGCTTTCTCCTGGAAGGAGGAACTGGCAGAGGCCATTCTTTATTTGTTGAGCCCGACCCCTTCCCAGCATGTGGACACAGGTGGCTGCCATGCCATGGCAATTTTGTCTCAGTTGTTTGTTCACCATGCCATGGCAATTTTGGGCACACCCAAGCTGCCTCCAGTGGCTTTTTCGTACAAACCACCTGCCTTAGCTCAAGCTGCAGACTTTCCTAGGGTCTCTCAAAGGTTTGTGGAACCCAGACAAGCAGCATTTGGCTTGAGCATGTCCTGTGCCTCTGGTTAGGCAGCCCTAAGCCAGCACTAGCGGCAGCAGGACTTGATTCATGCCTTGGCCTCTCAAGGCAAATCCAAGTACAGCACAGGTGACATCCATCTGCGGATTTCTTTGTGGCTCCTGCTAGGTGTCCCCTGGTGGGGCATGGGCTGTGGCTGAACATGACCTATGGTGGATCCTCTCCAAGGTGGTCCTGGGGTTGGTGCCCCCAGTGGTCACCTTCAAAATGAGCTGGAGCATCACCCAGGGACTTCCAAGTACTTCCAATCTGGATTGGGCAGGCACCAGAGTACTGCTGAGGCTGATCCTGCTCTGTAGGGTCAGCCCCTGCACAACAACTCTTCCAGTCCTTATAACCAGTGAGCCCAAGTGTCAGTCAAGGCCAGTCCTTATAACCAGTGAGCCCAAGTGTCAGTCCCTCACATTGATGGGCAATTATCAACCAAGGCTCAATTACAAGAGGAGGGCACACACAACCCACACAAGAGATACACCTGGAGTGTGTGGCTCAGGTGACCAGAAAAAACTAGGCCACTGAACCCCACAGCATAAGGCCATTCTACTAAGACCAGAAGACATAGAGGCCCTACCTAATACACAGAAACAAACACAGGGAGGCAGCCCAAATGGGGAGACAAAAAAAAAAACATGTCTCAAATAAAAGAACAGAACAAAGCTACAGGAAAAAAAAAAAAAAAAACTAAACAAAATGGAGATAAGCAATCTTTCAGATACAGAGTTCCAAACACTGTTATAAAAATGCTCACTGATCTCAGGGAGAACTTAATAAAGAGACAGGAAACATAAAAGTGGAGATAGAAAACATGAAAAAGAATCAGTTAGAAATAAAGAATAACAGAAATGAAGATTATATTATAGGGAATCAACAGTAGATTAGACGAAGCAGAGGACTGAACCAGTGATGCAGAAAACGTCTAACCAGAACAGCAAAAAGAAAAAAGAATCTAAAAAACTGAAGAAAATTTAAGGAGCCTCTGGACAATATCAAGCGCACCAAAATTTGCATTATAGGGGTACCAGAAGGAGAAGAGAGAGAGCAAGGAATTGAAAACCTATTTGAGGAAATAATGACAGAAAACTTCCCTAACATGGTGAAGGAAACAGATATACAAACCCAGGAAGTGCAGAGAATCCCAAAGAAGATGAACCCAAAAAGGCCAACACCAAGACACATCATAATTAAAATGCCAAAGCTTAAAGACAAAGAGAGAATCTTAAAAGCAGCAAAAGAAAAGCAGTTAGTTACCTACAAGGGAGCCCACATAAGAATGCCAGCTGATTTCTCAACAGAAACTTTGCAGGCCAGAAGGGATTGACAGGAAATATTTAAACTGATGAAAAGCAAGGACCTACAACTCTACTCAGCAAACCTATCATTTAGAACTGAAGGACAGATAAAGAGCTTCTCAGACAAGAAAAAGCTGAAGGAGTTCATCATCACCAAAGCAGTATTACGAGGAATCTTAGAGGGACTTCTTTAAGATGGGAGGGGGTTAGGGATGAGTAAAAAGGGGTAGAGATTAAGTACAAGTTGGTTGTTACATAGTAGTCATGGGGATGTAAGGTATAGCATAAGGAATATAGTCAATAATATTATAACTATGTGTGGTGCCAGATAGGTATTAGGTCTATCAGGGTAATAGATGGGAATGGGGTTGGGGGCAGGGTGAAGGTATTAAGAAGTACAAATTGGTAGTTACAAAATAGTCTTGGGGATGTAAAGTATAGGGAATCTGATCAATAATATGGTAAAAACTATGCCTAGTGCCAGGTGGTACTAGTTAGGGGGATCACTTCTTAAATTATATAAATGTTTAACCACTATGCTGTGCACTTGAAACTAATACAAAATAATGTTAGATGTCAACTGTAATTGAAAATTATTAAAAGGGGGGGAAATATACAATGGAGTATTATACAGCCATAAGGAAGAAAGAAATCTTACCATTTGCAACAACATGGATGGATCTAGAGAACATTATGTTAAGTGAAATAAGTCAGACAGAGAAAGATAAGTTCCATATGATCTCACTTATTTGCTGATTGTAAAGAAAAGAATAAGTGAATGAACTAATCAGAAACAGTTTGGGAGACAATGAGGAAAAACTGAGGGTTGCTAGATGGGCGGGGGGGGTGGGGGGTGGGGGGGAGGGTGAGGGGATTGGAGGGCAGTCGGAGACCACAGGATGGCCACGGGGTTTGAAAATTAATCTGGGGAACGTAATTTGGTGGTTACCAGAGCGTAAGGGGGTTGGGGGGTGGGGGATGAGGGTGAGGGGGATCAAATGTACGGTGATGGAAGGGGAGCTGACTCTGGGTGGTGAACACACAGTGTTATTTATGGATGATGTGATACAGAATTGCACAACTGAAATCTATGTAATTCTAACAATTGTCACCCCCAATAAATTAAAAATAAATTAAAAAAAAAAAAAAAAAAAAAAAAAGGGGGGGAAAGACCAATAATATTGTGATAGTGTGGTACAAGGTCAGATGGTTGCTGGACTTATCATGCTGATCACTTCTTTAGCATAGGGAATAAAATCAATAATGTGGTAATAACACTGTATAGAGCTGGGTGGGTACTGCTGAATAACAATGATGTAATGATGTACACCTGAAACTAATATAATATTGTATGTTAGCTCTATTTTAATAAAAAATCTTTTAAAAAAGACCCAGCAATCCCTCTCTTGGGTATCTACCCAAAAAGTCTGAAAACATTTATCCATAAAGATATATGTGCTCTGATGTTCATTGCAGCTTTATTTACAGTGGCCAAGACATGGAAACAACCAAAGTGTCCTTCAATAGATGATTGGATAAAGAAGATGTGGTATTTACACACAATGGAATACTATTCTGTCATAAGAAGAAACAAAACAGTGCCATTTGCGACAACATGGATGGATCTTGAGATTATAATGGTAAGCGAAATAAGTCAGACAGAAAAGGGAGAGAACCATATGATTTCACTAATATGTGGTATATAAAACTGAAAACAACAAAAGAACAAGACAAACAAATGAAGAAACGAAACTCATAGACACAGACAATAGTTCAGTGGTCACCAGAGGATGAAGAGGGAGAGGGGTGGGAGATGAGGGTAAAAGGGATCAAATATATGGTGAGAAAAAGAGAACTGACTCTGGGTGGTGAGCACACAATGTGATATATAGATGATGTATTGCAGAATTGTACACCTTAAATCTATGTAACTTTGCTAACAATTGTCACCCCAATAAACTTTATTTTTAAAAAATCTTTTAAAAAACACTATGGAATGAATACTATGGACAGAGTGAAAACACAACCCACAAAATGGGAGAAAATATTTTGAAAATCATATAGCTCATAAAGAACTGATATCCAGAATATATAAAGAACTCTCATAACTCAACAATACAACAAACAACCCAATTGAAAAATGGGCAAAGGACTTGAATAGACATTGCTCCAAAGAAGATATACAAATGGCCAATAAGCACGGGTAGGAATATACAAAACAAAACCACACTGAAATACCACTTCACATTTAATACGATGATTACCATCAAAAAGGGAGGAGGAGGAGGAGGAGAAGAAGAAATAAAGTAAGTGTTGAGCATGTGGAGAAATTTGAACCTTTGTGCATTGCTGGTGGAAATTAAAAATGGTGCAGTCACCATGGAAAATGGTATGGCAATTCCTCAAAAAATTAAACACTGAGGCAGCTGGATGGCTCAGTTGGTTAGAGTGTGAGCTCTCAACAACAAGGCTGCTGGTTCAACTCCTGCATGGGATGGTGGGCTGCGCCCCCTGCAACTAAAGATTGAAAACTGCGACTGGACTTGGAGCTGAGCTGCACCCTCCACAACTAGATTGAAGGACAACTTGGAGCTGATGGGCCCTGGAGAGACACACTGTTCCCCAATATTCCCCAATAAAAATGAAAAAAATTAAACACAGAATTACCATAGAATCCAGCAATTCCACTTTGAAGTATATACCCAAAAGAAATAAAAACAGAGACTTGAATAGACATACATGTTCTGACAATTAAGTTCACAAAATTACTTCACAGAATTTGTACCAACTGGACAGTTAACCAAATTAACATGTTTCGTATCACAATCCAAGTAAATTTTTTTACATATAGAGAAGTATATTCTAAAATTTATAAGGAAATTCAAAGGAAATAACTAAAACAAATTTGAAAAGATAAATAAAGTGGAAGAAATCATTCTACCCATTAAAACTTTTTATATAGCTACAGTTAACAACAGTATGGTATGGACACATGGATAAATACATTGCTCAATGGAACAAAATAGAGAACCCAGAAACAGACCCATACAAATATACTCAATTGATTTTTGACAGAAATACCAAAGCAATTCAGTGGAGGAAGATTAGTCTTTATGGAAAATGGTGCTAGAGCCATTGAACACCCATAGGTAAAAACAAAAAACAAAAAACCCCGTCAATTTAAGCCTGAAATCTTACACACAAAAAAAATAACTTTAAATGGATCATAGATTTAAATGTAAAACTATAAAATTTTTTAGACAAAACAGGAGAAAATTGTCAGGACCTAGGTCTTGGTGAGGAGTTCTTAGAAGAAACACTAAAAGCTTAATCCATAAAAGAAAAAAACGATAATCTTCATCAAAAGGACTTCATCAAAATTAAAAACTTTTGCTCTACAAAAGGTTCAGTTAAGATGAAAAGACAAGCTACAGACTAGGGGAAAACATTTGTAAACCGTCTAACAAAGGAACTGTGTCTAGAATATATAAAGAATTCTCAAAGTTCAACAGTTTAAAAAGAATCCAATTATAAAATGGACAAAAGGTATGAACAGACATTCACAAAAGACGATAAATGGCAGATAAGCAAATGAAAAGATGGTCAACACCACTAGCCATTAGGGAAGTGCAAACAAGCAAACAAAAATTACAAAAACAAAACAAAACAGAAAATCACTACATACCTATTAGAAAAGTGAAAATAAAAACTAGAGGCAATACCAAACCCTGGCAAGAATGTGGAGAAACTGGATCTCTTATACACAGTTGGTGGGAATGTAAAATAATTACAGCAACTCTGGGAAACAATCTGGTAGTTCCTTATAAAACTAAACATATACTTAATATACTCACCAGTCACTACACTCATGGGCATTTATCCCAGAGAAATGGAAAACTTCTGCCCACAAAAACTGACAGAGAAATATAGCAGCTTTAGTTCTAATACCCCAAACTAGAAACAACGCAAATGTCTTTCAACAGACAAATCGTTAAACTGGGACATCCGCAGATATAAAAAGGAACATACTATTGATACATGTAACAACTTGGATGGAATTCAAGGGCATTATGCTGTGGGGGTGGGGGGCATTCTCAAAAGGTTACATACTGTATGATGCCATTTATATAACTTCTTGAAATGGCAAAATGATGATTTCCAGGGGTTAGGGATGGTAGTGGGAGGATGTGGGATGTGGTGTGACGATAGTACAAGGGTTCCTTTGTGGCAATGGAACAGTTCTGTATATTGTGGTGGTGGTTGCATAAATTTTATACATGTGATAAAATCGTGCAGAGACACACACACACACACACACACACACACGCAAAAATTGGTGAAATCAAAATAAGGCATGGGGTTTAATAGTAATGTACCAGTGATGGTCTCTCAGTTTTGACAAATGCACCATGATAGTGTCAGGGTGTTAACATTAGGGGAAACTGGACGATGGGTCTACAAGGAGCTCTCTCCACTGTCCTTGCAACTTTTCTGTAAATCTAACATTATTCCAACATTAAAAGCTTATTTTTTGAAAAAAAGTAAATAATTTGTGTGTGTGTGACACCACTACACACCTACCAGAATGCGTAAAATTCAGAGAGAAAATAGGTAGGTGAGGGTGTAGGGTAATACTCTATATCCCAGTAATTTAATTCTTAGTTTTTATACACAGCAGAAATAGATATGTATGTTCAAAAAAAACGTGCTCTAGAATGTTCATAGCAGCTTTATTAATGATAGTCAAAACTGAAAAGTCCAAATGACTATTCACAGAATGAATAAATTGCAGTATATTTATATAGTATAATACTATACAACAGTATGAACAAACTACATGCAACAATAGATATGACTTGTACAATGCTGAATCAAAGAAGCCAGACACAAAAAACTACATAATATTCCATTTATTTGAAGTTAAAAAACAGGCCAAAACAATCTATTGTGTCAGGATAACAGATGTAGTTGGTGCGGTGATATAGCGGTGGGAAGAGGGCATACATGCATGGGGCTTCCGTAGTGCCGGTGATTTTCCAGTTCTTGATTTCTTGCAGTTTTTTGCGTGTTCGGTGTGTGAAAAGTAACAGCTGCACACATGATTTGTGTACTTTTCAGTATGTAAACTATACTGCAATAAAAAATTTACCAAAAAGAAAAGAAACATAAAATGAGATACCACTACACACCCATTAAAAAACCTAAAATTAAAAGGACTGAAAATAGTGCTGGCAAAGATGAGGAGTAACTTCAAATTTCATTTACAGCTAGTGAAAATACACGTTAGTACAATGGCTTTGGGAAAGTGTGTGGCAATGTCTATTAAAGCTTAATATACACATACCCTATTATGCAATTTCCATCTGACTGTATACCTAACAGAAATTGTACGTGTGTTCTCAAAAGACATGCACGAGAATGTTCATAGTATTATTACGAACTGAAAACAATCTAAATGTCTTTCAGTGCTGCTGGAGCCTTGTAAAACCAGTTACAGCCCAGAACCGTAGGGAAGTTCATCTTGTGGCGTCCCTCAGTCAATGGGGAGCAGGAGCAAGTAGATAATATCTCAGCTTCTTGTTCTCCCCTCCTTCAGACAATTCTGGGAAACACTATATACCCAGTGTCAACAACAAACCCTTATATTGCCTTTTCCTCCTTAACTGCCTCACTCCTCCTACTTCCTCACTCCTGTCTCCTGGAACCATCCTGCTGCATCCAAGTGTTTCAGGCACAGCCCAAACTTCAACAGTGCAACACTATCCCACCTGTATAGAGCACAAACACAGGCAAAACCTACCTCTGGTTGACAGGAGTAGTGGTTACCTAGTGGGATAATGATTGGAGGGGGCATGAAGGTTTCTGGGGTGCTGGTAATGTTCCATATCCTCAGGAGGGTGGTGTTTAAACAGGCATGTTCACTTTGTAAATCTTCATCAGGCTGTATACTTGAAATATATGCATTTTATAGTATATATGTATATTTGAATTTTAAAAATTAAAGAATGCAGGTGTTGAGAGGTAGGCTAGCTAAGGGGAGAGTGGGCTCTGTAAGAAAAACTGGACTTAAATGTATTGAAAGACAGGTGAATTGCAATGGGTACATCCATCTTTTTCGGATAGTGCCCCTTCTCTCACCCTTGGCAGATTATTGAGGGATTTGTTGGAGGCTGACAGTGAGAAAGAATTGTGCAATTACATTACAGTGCAAGCAGGGCCACTGACATTCACCTGTCAGAATGCACCCCCTTGAGGCAGGCACAGGCATTACAACACTCCTCCAGGTGTGGTACATGAGTTGAGCCTTGGCATTCCTGCAGCTGGTTTCCAGGACTGCCTCACCCAGGGCTACCATTCCCCCACTTCTTCCTGTCCCTTTCTCATTCATTCATATGCTTATGTTTCAGACACTATGTTAAGTACTTGGGATGTACTGGTGAACAGTAATAGATATAGTTCCTGCTCTCATTGAGTTCTACTCTAATAAGAAAAACGTATTAATCAAATAATCACACAAATTGTTGTGTGACTAATTAGTGCCACAGAGAAGATTCCTGGTTCTATGAGAGCCTACCAGACTGCTTAAGAGAGACAGGGTAGGCTTCCTGGAGGAAGCGGCACTTGAGCTCAACTCTAAGGATGAATAAAAGTTGACTAGGAAATCATATGGGCAATGGTGGAGGGGGAGAGAATGGGGAGGAAGAGGGACAAAGAAGAGTCCAATATGGCTGTGTTCAAAAGTTTTGTCATTATCCTAAGGGCAGAAGGGTTTTGGGCCGAGAAATGCCATGACTATATATGTATATATGTATGTTTGAAAGGATCACTATGGCTGTTGTGCGAATTGATTGAAAAAAGATCACAGTAGATGTGGGTACACAGGAGGCTACTGCAGTAAGTCAGGAACGAGGCGATGGTAGCTTGGACTGGAATGGTGGCAGTCAAGATGGAGAGAAACCAAACACTTGAACAGATATTTAGAATGCACATGAGCTTTAATCGTAGCTATACAATATGGTGTTATCTTTATTTCTGATCTGAGCAAATAGTCGCATTTATATCAGCTAGATACAGGAAAATGCATTTTGGTTGTCAGTCTTGTTTCACTAGCACATTTCTTCTTAGGAAAAAAGGTGTGTGGCCATGTTGCAACTGAATCGTGTGTGGGATATTCTGAGCTGCTAAGTGCAACATTGCTAAAGGACAGAATTGAAAATTCCCATTAAGATGCAAAAAAAGGCAGGGGTGTGTGTGTAATATTTTGAAGGAAAATGTGTTTCCTTACACTCAGGTGGGTGCTGAAGAGGGCAAGTCATCATACATTTCAGAGTGCTGCCATGTGCCTGATCCACAGACTGAGGGGGAGATACCGGTAGTAGAGTCAAGGTTATGGAGCCAGGTTGTTGCTGGGCCTCAAGAGAATGCATCAGGTTATATGCCCAGGTAAGAGGAAATACAAACACTGACAGCAAACACCCCGGCTATCTCCAGAGGCGGTCAGGTAACAGTGAAAAGGTGAGGATACTTCTAGACTTCCCTGGGGGAGCAGCTTCTTGCACGGGCTGCTTCTCCCTCTGACCAAGGCAGAGCTGGAACACCTGTAACTGGAACATCCCAGCCCAGGAAGGGGGACCTGGCAAGGACAGAGAAGGCCACCACAGCATTTCCAGCAGTTACGAAGACTTTCTGGCAACTAAACCCGTGGCTCCTACACCTTGGGGAATGACCTAGCTGCCACAGAAAAGCTCTTGTGGAGAGGTCAAGTTCTGGGGAAGGGGCAGGTTTGGCTGGATGAGAAAACTAACAAAAAATGGTAACAGACTCCAAGTAAGGAAATATGGTGGGTGAGATTGGGCCGGCAGTTGGCTCCTGGCCCCATCAAGGTACAAGCACTCTGTTTGGGAATTTCCCCGACTAGGGCCAAGAGGGGCTTTGAAATATCTCATACCTCTCTGGAGCAAGTATCCTTTAGGGCCGGGACAAAACGGGGGGGAGGGGAAAAAAAAAGGCATCAAACTTTACGTTCTATTAAGGAAGATTTCGATTCTGGATGGGTCCATTAACCAAGGACCAAAATAGAAATGGGTGGGAGTTTCGGAGTCATTGAAGAGGTAGATTTTCAGGCTCACCTGTTTTCCTACTCATATCCCAAATTCATACCAGATAATTCATTACCGTGGCTTGTGTGCGTCTGCAAAGGTGACTCAATCTGTCACTGAACCCCTTTCACATTAATTCTTTTGGCAAAGAGCAGTCTTTTTTAGGACACCTGACATTGGCAGGTGCTTCTAATGGGCCATGCAGGTGGCAAGATGCAGGGCCAAAGTTGTGTAATCAAGAGTGATTTTTACAAGATATTTGGAAAGCTTATATTGTTTTGAGGTAGAAGAAATGGTTTAAAATAGGGTGCTCCAGGAAGAGGTAAGGAAAATTGGTGGGAGTGACAGTATTCTGTTTTTGCTACACTTCTAAAGCCCAACCATGTTGTATGAAACAGCAGCATTTCAGCTCTTAGCTGGGCAATTTTCAATGTGCTTTTGCAACTGTTAGGTCTATCTAGTGAACCATTTTAGCACACACGAGAGAGAAAAATGGTGCGACGCTTTCCTCTGTTAAGACGGAACATGCTGGGATCCTAGTCTATACTGTGGCTTGGAAATAGTTTTTGTCATTTTCTCAGGATGTGGGTTCAAAGACACCATTTCCTCTCTTAAGGTCCAAAATCCATGGATGTTACATCAGATCACAGGTTGAAATGTTGGCTCTACCATTTAATGACTATGGGGATTTAAACTCTCTCTGAAACTCTTTCAAACAAAAGAATTACTACTTCCATACATATGTAATAGGATTGTGTGAGAATCGCGACTTTCTGTTAATTAAATGCCCAGCATCATCATGCTGAATGCATAGAAAACCTGCTGTAAATGGTAGTATTTGCCTTGGGCTTCAGGCATAACTGACAAGATAGGTTTCCAACAAAATGTTTCCAACAAAAATGTATTTTATCCTGCAAGAGGCATTGCTAAAAGGATGTGACCAACACAGACTAAGCCTGCAGTTGAGGATATTCTCATACTCAAGAAATCTTCAGTGTTCTAAGGCACGTCTTCAACGTTAGGTCTAGGGCCTAGAAATGTTATTTTCAATGAACTCAGTGGATAAAATATCTCAGAAACAGTCACAGTTGCTCATTGAAGGTTGAATTGGTAATCAATCTGTGCTTGCTTAGAAACTGCTCAGTATTCTCTAGTATACTGTCTAATAAGGTCTCCTCATGCTATTAATATTTAAACAGACTATTTAAATTTAAAATCCAATTCCTCACTCACACTAGCCGCAGGACTACTATACTGGTGGATGCGTTATGAAACATTTCCATCATCTCAGAAAATTCTATTAGACACTGAAGTAGTTTTAAGAGTGGTAGGCCATGGTTTTCTGCTGCCTGAGAACATTTCTTTCTCCCTCAACCTAGCTTTTCTCTCACCTTCCAACCCTACTCAGATGCCTCCTTTGGTGCTTTCTGTATTTTGGCCATAGATTTCAATACAGGTACACTCTCACCCTTTCACCGGATACTTTTCTTAAAGAAAGCATACCACTGTGCTTTCCCTTTTACTGTAAGCACTCGTCTTAACCCATTTAACATATTACATGGGCATTCTTTTACTAACTTCCGAGTTAGCCAGTCACCTGGAGACATGCTCTCTGAAAGCCTCGTCTTTTCCTAACCCTTCCCCCCTCCCCATGTTGGCAGCAAATTGCAATTACAGCATCTTGAAAAATATTGATGCCTGAGTCCCAATAGCTGAGATTTAATTGGTCTGGAATGCACACTTGGGCACCAGGATTATAATAATTACAGGATTATAATGCTCCTAGTAATTTTAATGCACAACCAAGGTTGAAAACCACTCACCTGCTAAACTGATGACGTACTAGTAATCATTCTATTGACAATTATTTTTTTAGGTTTGTGAAAGGTTTATAGGATTTATTTTTGCACAAGCAAATTTTTGTCAGACATTCAAAACGTATTTCCTCTCGAGCTTTTATTCCTGTGTGACATCTTAAAGAATAACCTGGCATGCTCAGAACTGGAACTGAGAGCAACATGCCTTCTTATCCCCATTCATCTTAGGTTTCAACTCCTTCCTATTAACTACTTTTGTTTTTTTGGTAATAACCCCGTGACACCCTTCCTTCTCTCTTCCTGTTGTTTTGTACTCCTAATTTAGTGGGGGGAAAAGTCCCAACCTAGCTTACAACAGGACTAACTCTAACACACTTTAAACAGGTCCTGCGTTTCATAATTGGGGTTAATTTTTTATTAACCTGAAAGTTACTAATACAACCACACTGTTTCGAGGCCTTCTCCTTATTTCAATAGGATTAATTTGATTAACAAAAATCCAAACTTGGAATTTTCAACACAATTTAGTCTCCTCTCTAAATATGTGGAATTCTCTCATCCCAGTTAAGGTTATATATCTTTATCAACTTGCACTTTTTCTCTGTAAGTTTCACTGGTCGTATTTTTTACTTGTCCCAAGCTCTTTCTAAACACTAAACATTCTTCAACATAGTGCCCCTTATTAGTCATTAGTCAAGTAAACACCATGCCTGCTCCCTGAGGTACAGCATTGATAAAGTAAGTGAAGTTCTTTTAAGTTACTTAGTAGCCCATACTCTGCATTTTACATGTAACTCATTTACTGGTTACTCTCATTTCCCCCATAGCTGTTTTTTACTCTTGTTAACTGATTTCTTCCAGTTATCAGGGTGCTTATTCATTTATCCCCCTAAACTCAATCGAAACGCATTTTTTGGTCAAGGTGGTTTGAACCAGGGTGCAGAAATTCAAACCCCATTTGGCATTGGTGTAACTGATTTTTCCTCATATTAAATAAAATGGTCAACTATCAGCAGAAAAGACCGGCATTCTCCCAGGCCCCAGTCAACAGTGAGGCTTCCTGGTTCTTCTGAAAATAAAATTAGTGTATCGGTGGTCAGTCAGTAAAATTAATGCATCACAGGCCAGCCACATATTCTCAGAACAAAGAGCATCTTTCAACCGATCTCATTAAATATACAGCTATTTCCTATTCCCCAATATTTCCATAATGCGCCCCATCATTTCATCTGTTAACACTAAACACACTAGTACCTGTGAAGTAGTTTGTCATCTGTTTACTCTCCATTGGGCTTTGCTTCCCCTAGACACTTCTTTTGAACAAACACACTGCTGTTAAATTGTTCAGTACATTCCTTCATTGATATTTTATGGTTACTTTATGACTTGAATGATGGTTATTTTTCTTCTACTCCTTCCATTATTCTCAATCCTCATTTGACTAGTTTATTCCCTTACAATTTACCATAATCTTGTTGTTTTTATTTGCATTATTATCCTTTTCTGTTACACCTAGATTCCTCTGTAGAGTCTTTAAAACAGGCACTGACTAGCACTAATCTTAAATCTTTGCAAGCTTCATGTTGGGGTAACATCTGAACTGAAATCTCCTGGGAATGCTCTTTTCAAGCATTCCAAATCTATCATCCATCAAGCATTCCAAATCTATCATTCACTTCAACCTGACAGCTTTAAGTTAGCAGCAAATTAGAAAGTACCCTAGCCAGACCTCCAAAGAACAGTTAGTTTCTCAATGAAAAATGATGTAGCATCAGAAACAAATGTTTCGAAGGAATTCCTTTTTAAATCAATCACCTTCTCTCTTGCTTTTCAACCGTGGCCTGGAAACTGTATTTTTAAAAGATTCCAGGCAATTTTCTCAGATTTCATGGCAAATTGAGAAAACCTATTATTCTGAATTTTACACCCCAAAAATGCATCACCATTTTTTACTTGGTCTTAAACCTGTCACGAATAGTGAGGAAAAGGTCCCTGTCATTGAGATTTCATGTTACCCAGAATTCAACACTCATTAGCTTACTCTAAAACTATCAAGCCTTTCACCCTTGCCCTCACTGCCAAACCTACTGCTCTGCCTCTATAATTTTTATTGAACCTACTCCTATCTCATTTCCGGGTGCCCAGGGTTAAGTAATGTAACAGTGACTATAAGCCTACTAATAAATGGTCTTTAAGAACACTAGCCTCTTTTTTCAAAAGTCTGTAACATCTGCATTTGATCAGATTTGAAAAGATTTGAAAACGTCATTTTAATCATGTTTCCTTTATGTTTTCCTCTGCTACAGTTATCACCTAGGAGCCTGAATTTAAAAGTATTAAAAGAGTAAACGTGTGATTATGCAAACCTAGAATATTCTTAGTTACATGAGGACATTTAATTCATAGTAGTCTGAGATCTAGAATGTAAAACGACACTTTCCCATAAGACAAACTAAAGACATTTTGGTATTTTATCAATCCAGCGTGTGTACGTGTGTAGATTTTCTTTGAGTACATGATCTCATTTCTCTAATTATTAAAAAGGGCTTTTCCTCAATTTCTTTCAACACTCAGTTTCATATGGAATTAAAAGTAGACACTTTCATGCCTAGACTAACTAACTGGTCCAGTACACCTTGTACATATACTGGTGGCTAACAATCTTAAGAGCATCTTAGAACTCTGACCCTTCCTAGAATCCAGTTTCTTTCTTGTCATGAGTTACATGCTTAAAGTGACTCTGTAACATGAAATCACATGATCAGAAAACAGAGTGGGTAGAAGTATTTTTGATCAAATTAATACAGAGAAAATACTTTTAGACTGTGGATCTGAGATCCAAGCGTAGTCCATAGTTCAGTCTCTTTCTATTCTGTTTTGTCACCTGTTCTATAAGATGACTTATGAGATCCTTATAAATTGGACATGACTTCTGCCCATTGTAGGCTGGATGTAAACGCCTTTACTGCCAGCTATTAAACAACTATCCAGGGAATTCAAGGTTTGTGTGAATAACAGCCAAACCATGATTTCTGTCCTGCTCTACTAAAAACAAAACTAAAGTATAAATCATAAATAAATTGGACCTTTCAGGACGAGGCAAGTCATCCCAAATCTGAAAGCTGTGTAATAAATCTGTCCTTAGAATTTGGGTGCTAATAACTAGTACCATGCCTAAAAATCACTGCAATTAATCAAGTTGGGAGCAGTGGTGGTACAAAAATTAGTTGATATGTATGGATTGACCTGAAGGTAACATAAATACATAACCTTCACTATGTTCTCAATTACCTAGGAAAGCAGACTATAGAAAACCAGAAAACAAAACTTTTCTCTTTTCAGTAACACTGAGGCACAGACTCAGAATCCAGAAGGTAACTAGAGCTATAAATAGCAATTTTAAGGACAAAATGAAAGAATACAGGTTTCATTCTCCAGTTGTTTCAATTTTCATAAAATCTTGACATGTCTGAGCCTCTTCTATTTAAGGATGAATTTAGCACACAATGAAAATCTCAAAAAATGGGTGCCAACTGGACCACAAAGCATTGATAAAAGGGCTTAATGTATTTCCCAAATTTTTAAATTAGAACATAAAAGCCATTTTTCAAGACTCTACTCCACATCAGTTACTTGTCTCCTTAATGCAACACCCACCCCCAATGAAATATAATTTGACTAGTGTATTGTATGTTGGTATGCATAATGATTATGACTGAAAGAAAAATGTATCTAGTACGTTCTAGAGGTTTTGTAGAAGCCGCTGTGAAACAAAGAATTTGAAATAAACACTTAAAAAATACAAAAATAAAAAACCAGGTTTTTCCTTCAAATTCCTGGTTTAATAAGGACGTGTTTATTTTGAGAAAAAAGGTCCCAAACATCAGGCTGTTCACAAAAATAACCCACAATATCAACTTTAGAAAACAAATCTTAAGACTATTACACTAATTATTTTCCTAGAGGATGCATTTGACATGCCAACTCTCGTTCACAAAAATACATTGTTACATTTGTGTTGAACAGCCCCACACAGCACGCTCATGTGGGGTATAACACACATACCTCTAACTCAAAGCTGCTCTCAGGTGCTACTCAACTAATGAGACTGCCTTTGCAGGTAGGGAAGCAACTAACTACTGAACTCATGTATGAATGGAAAGAACTGTACTCCCTGCATAACAACAGATTATTTTGGAGACAGTTGATAAAAACCATACATCCTTTTTATTGTTAAGTCATAAAGAGGTATCAAAATTAAAAGCAAAAATTACAGGATAAGACTTAACATAACTACTGGGAGCATCAAAGGAAGTGAGAATGGGACTAGGCGCAGGGCAGTATGAATGAATGAACGTGGGAAGGGCAAGGATGGGGTAACAGTGAGCATGTGCTGAAGATACTAGGGGAGAGGATCTGGTGAAAATTTTGATCTTAGACAAGCGCCTAGGTAAAGAAATAATGGGACAAGATTTCTAAACCCCACTATGTGCTTAAGAGTCATCCTCGCCATTGGCGCTGTCTCTGTCATCCTCTCCTTCCTCAGCCTCTTTTTCATCATCCTTGATCAACTCCAGCTGTGAGAAACAGACACAAACAGGATGGAGTTAGAGGCACTCCATGTGTCCCTGCTCCCCCCTCCACCACCTCTTTCTCTCCTTTCCCGGGGTTTTCACCTGGTCATCCCCCCGATCTTCATTATCATCATCATCCAGTAGGTCCCCCTCCTCAGCAGAGTCATCTGCACCCCCCTCAGACTCCATCTTCACATTAGTCTCATCTTTCTTCAGGGAGCTGCTGCTCTGCTCCTCTTCTGACTTATCATTCTTCATCTCTACTGGGGATGAGAAGGACAAGTCTGTCTAGGGGCACGTCATGTCCACGGGACGTAGACAATCCCCTCTAACACTCAGAAGTGCAGCACGAGTCTAAATCCTCCCACAAGGTGCCCTTCCCAATTCAGACTCCCCAAGGCTCATAATCAATTGCTTTATATCCCACTGTTCCAACCAGTATTTTCAACTATCTTAGGTAACTAACCCAACTCTACACAAAACAAGCAGCAGACCCATTTACCTCCTTGTTTGCTCTGTTCCTTTTCAATTTTTTCCAGGCTTTCCAGTAGAGAATCCACTTTTTGTTTTATCTGGGTCAATTCCTTCTTAATGGTCTGAAGGTCATCTCCTTTCACTTTTAATATAAACAAAACCCTAGATGAGAATCAAATGTACCAGAAGCTACCAGTTATCAAACACATTCCCACTAGACTATACACCGTAGGCAACAGGAGCTGCCTGGGGGGAAATGGGGACAGTATCAGACTGTCCCAATAAAGGGGACCTTCAATCTTTTTGTTGGTAGCTGAAAACTGCAGCTCATGTGCCTACTCCCTTAGCAGTAGATTCTGACTTTTATAGGCCTGATAAAGACCTCGATTCCTTTTTAAAGTATTTTCTGTAGTTTTACTGGCTTCCATATTTCATAAATTGAACAGGTGTCTCTACTCTCTAAAGTCTGATAACTTTATTCAAATTACTGAGGATAGAAGGCAGTCACGAGTTGGTCCCTCGATCACTATCTTCTCCTTTCATTATTTTGATTATGCAAAGGCATTTGTACAAAAACGGAACATAATTAACTCCATTAATTCCCCTATTTTGACACACAAGAAATAGCAGAATCACAAAGCTGTTAATAGTAATACATACACTTTCCAGACTTGGAAGAAGATCCTCGCTGTCCACTCTTAGAATTGAAGCCACTTTTGCCCCTCCGTGAGGTGTTTCCTGAGACACGCTGGCGTTTGGAGGGCACTACAGCCCGAGCAATAGGAGGAGGAGGAGGAACACGTGCTGGGTAACTGTACATCCTATCGGGGAAATGGAAAACAGGATTCCTTTACCACTAAACCTAAGTCAGCAAGATCCAAACAATGACCTTACAAAATAATAAATTAATGTCCACTGTCTCTCAATCATTTCTTTTTTACTAATTTCATCCAAAAGGCCAGTAAAAACTTTTCTTTTAACACCATAGGTACTTTTCTTTAAGGAAATAGTACATACATATACACAAATATATCCAATGATATTACTGGTTGGCCTTAAAAGGTTCCTCTGTACTACGGCAGTAATTAATAAAGCATTTTTAAATAATGAATGGCCTTTATCTTGACTTTATTCTTTTCATATATATGCTACAATAAACAATTTATATAAACCAAACATAGTACTCTCAAAAAAGGATTGCATTTAACTGGGTCTGCAAACAGAGGTACGTATTTATTTTTAGCTAAATCCCTGATCTTTTTCACCCACAGAAACATACAAAATCATCACTACTAATGATACTAGGTTGAACCACATAAACTCACCAACATGAACCATTTTGGGCCTACAAAAACAACCATTTCATATGTGTTAGCTGGGTGTAAAATACCACTACCAATTCTAACAACATTTAAGCATAAGCTCCACTCAGAGCTCCAACAGGGCAGAGAATATTGTCTATCTTGTTCACGATTCACTGCTGTGTAAACTCACTGCCCAGCACACATTTAGCTCTCAAAAATCACTGGTTGCTCAACTGCCACTTCCACTGGGTAAGTATCCCAGTGATTACTAAAGAGACACCAAAGTGATGGCATTCTCTGAAAATTCAAAATAACAAAACTTCTTACACGGACATCAGTTCTAGAAAGTCTCTTGGCAGCAGCCTAAGATAAGTCACACCAGCAAGGGGAAAAAAAACTTACAATTCTACCTCTGCACCTTTGTAGCAACTAACTTAACTCCAAGGCCCAGGTATTCTTCTATTAAAAAACCCGCCAACTACTGCTCTAACTTCAAAGGATTTAAGGAACAAATGGAATGTATTACACATTGAAATTTTATAATTCATATATAATGTGAAGTTGAGTCTCCTTCTTATATATCTTGTTAATGGCTAATCTTCTATATAACATTATCCCCAACCCTCCTGACAGTGAAAACAGATTTTACAGGCTTTCAGAAAAATTCTTCTACTCAACCCAACTTAACCAAAACTGTTTCCATCCTATTTTAACAAGATCATATCTTGTCTTTTCCTACTATGACAGCAACATTTTCCTTTCTTTCCTAAGAGCATAGATACACTGCTAAACAAGTGGGGGAATGACTTACTAGTCTTCACTTAGCAGTTGTTAGTCATTGACCACTCACCACCTTCCGTCTTAAAACACAGAAATTGATTTGCCATGATTTGCCAAAGAATCAACAATGTGGTAACAGTAAAGTGCTCATATTATGTTCTTGTTTTAAGTAAGCCACAATAAGGAACACTTTTAAGTTTGAGTCCAGGAAATAATTTTCCTAAGTATAATGATTCAGATACTAAAAAATATCAGCATTCAGAAACTACTCTCCTTTGTTCATGATGATACATCTCAAATAATTTCTGGAGTAAATGAAAAATGAGTTATCCGTATCTTTGGGCATGAAACAGCTCATGCCCCAACAGAGATCTAACTTACCTCCCAACCCACTCGCTCTCACTGGCACCAATATCCAAATCAATGAGCTAGTCCTTCCAGGTTTCCTGTGTTTCATGGCACTGGAATTTCCTTTTGAACCCTACTATTTAATTTGACACTGGTAAACAGCCATGATTAAAATGAGGCAAGAAATGCAGTTTGTTTTGAATCTGTGCAATGACCCCACAAACATAAATGGGAGTCAAATGCTACAGTTCTTGGAAAAAAAATATATTCAAAAAGATCAACTGGTAATCCTAAAGGGCTCTTAGTGCCATAGAACTTAACTGCTGCTCAAGCAAAAATGGACTCTGAAAAAACTCACAAAGATCCCTTCAAAGAAGTTTTAAGTTGACCTTTCCTTGAAAAATGTTCAAGCGCATGGTTGTTACGAGAAAAAGCACATCTATTGTGGTAACTCTTAAGGGATAGCAAATAGGAAACTCAGTATGACAGCTTCAAGAACCAGCTACTGTGTTTCCCTGAAAATAAAGACCTAGCCAGATAATCAGCTCTAACGCATCTTTTGAAGCAAAAATTTATATAAGACCAGTCTTATTTTACTACAAGACCTGGTATAACAAAATATAAAACAAAACATAAGGGCCGGCCCGGTGGCTCAGGCGGTTAGAGTTCCATGCTCCTAACTCCAAAGGCTGCCAGTTCGACTCCCACATGGGCCAGTGGGCTCTCCAACCACAAGGTTGTCAGTTCAACTCCTCAAGTCCTGGAAGGGATGGTGGGCTCCGCCCCCTGCAACTAAGATTGAACACAGCACCTTGAGCTGAGCTGCCTCCCGGATGGCTCAGTTGGTTGGAGCGCATCCTCTCAACCACAAAGGTTGCTGGTTTTGACTCCGGCAAGGGATGGTGGGCTGCGCCCCCTGCAACTAGCAACGGCAACTGGACCTGGAGCTGAGCTGCACCCTCCACAACTAAGACTAAAAGGACAACAACTTGACTTGGAAAAAAAGTCCTGAAAGTACACACTGTTCCCCAATAAAGTCCTGTTCCCCTTCCCCAATAAAAATCTTTAAAAAAAAACACAAAATATCAAATTTAAAACAAACAAAAAACAAACAAAAAAAACCATAATACCGATAAACTGATGAAGCCCAAGTCATTAAAAGTCTTCATGAAAATTTCATTATCACCAAAGGAACAAATACTTAAGACTAAAAGAATTATGACTGCACCCTAAATCAGAAAACTGGACACTAAGTGTTGATAATAAAATCTAGTCAGAATAAAGGTAATTAAAATACCATTAAAAAGAACACCATTTTGAAGAAATTAAAACATTTCTGAACACACATTAGCTAATTGTCTCAACAGATAAGACACAGGACCTCTATTAATCTCCAAACTAAATCATAAGCATCACAAGGCATTTATTAAAAATAAAGGTTTTCAAAGGCAAGCTTCTTAAATGATTAGATGCAACACAATGAACTTTGTTGGGTCTCAAAAATCTCGAGTACTAATAATCACTACCAAAGTAAAAACAATTAGAATACATTAGGAAAAATATGTATTCTTCTGAATTCATTTATTTAATGTACAATAGATGTTCCCTGTCTTAAAATTTTGGATATATTAAAAATAATTTTAAGCATATTATCAAATAGGTAATTCAGGAAACAGACTAGTTGTCAGATATTGTTGCCCACAAAAAGTAAACAGCACAACGTGAAATAACTTGTAGGTGAGAGCAATCTAGTAAGATTACTTCCCCCCGTATAATTTTATCAAATTCAGCTTACATATGCAATTCCATTATAATTTCATTAAAGTGTTAGGAGGTATCATCTTGTTTCCCTTCGTTCTTTTTTATCTACAATGGAAAATTTTCAAGATGAATTTTATTCCAGCTTGCCTTTGATTTTCCTCGAAAAGGAGCTTATTTTCCAGGCTGATATTTGAGCTTTAGAATGTCTGAAATCCCTGAAATTGCTAAAATTCTGTGAATGTACTCATTCACAAAAAGTTAAAAAGCACCGATCCAGAAACAAAAGGAATATACCATTCTATTTGAGCTAATCAGGACCAAATCTAGAATATTATGTGCTCATTTCTGAGTAACATGCTTTATATTTAGAAGGGTGCAGAGAAAAACTAGTACAAACCCATGTTACACAAACTGATTTTAAGATAAACAAGATCCCAATGAATAAATCAGTAAAATGTAGTTTGTGAGACATATACACAGAGAACCATGGAAAATAATGACACAATTGTAAAAAATATGAATTTTAAGAGCCAAAAGAGCAAGTCTTTCCCATCCAGCTCCATTCATTAGTAATTAAATAAACCCCCAAATGAAGACAGAGCCCTGCCCCAAATTCTGTAGCCACCAGGACTACCTGTAGATGAAACCAGCGTACTAACAATTCACTAGAGTTTAAATTAAACCAAAGCACTGAGTGAAGATCTGCGACTATAACTGTTTTATAAAAGTTTGGTCCCTGCCAGTGTGCTCCAACGTGTGACAATCTACAACTTCAACTATAGGTTTCCTAACATTATCACCCAGAACAAACCTTCAGAACACACACCTATGTAACATTCTTCTGTATTTTGCAGAAAAGGACTTTGTCTATCTTTAGCCTTGTGTGGATTGAAGCTAAGCAGTTATATTGCATGAGCAGAGTATCAGCTAATGATATTCATAAATGCCAGAATTTTTATAACTGTTCAAGAACTAAGTCCTTCAATACCTGGTATGTTTGAACAATATAAAATGTATTTCTGGATATGTCTTTCTTGGTCTTTATAAAAAAGACTTCTGTAAAACCATATTTGGATGATTTAGATAACCATTTTCCAATCTTTTTTGAAACTACCAAAACATTTTCATTTTCCATTGAACTATATAGGTGGTACAACCCCTCAGTAGACTTTTAACATCTTGTCATCTCTTTTAATGTGGTAATTAACACAATGAAATTATCTTAAATGCATTAAGGATAATGCAAAATTCATTTTAACATATAAAAAGTTATTAAAAGGCCCAAAATTTTAGAGTTCACCCTAATGTAATTTTTATAGTATATATTTCGTTAAATTTCAAATCTTTATTTTACAAGTAACTATTGCCTTTGCTTTAATTATGTAAGAAAAAAACGTGCCAAATGACAATGTAACATGTTGAATTCATATTTACATCAAAATATAAATATGAAACTCATCAAAAAAATGCCACAAAACCCCCATTTTCATGATGTAGTTGGAATTCTTGTTTTGGTGCTTAAAAATAAATCATCTGGCTTAATTTGTATAAATTGTGTTTGTCTCTAAATGTTATTTGGGGGTACTCCTTCACAAACATGCTGCCATGGTGAATCTGGGGGAAGCCAAACTGGATACAACTGTTAATTTACGCTTGTTTTGCTAATGTAATTTATGGAGAATGCCAATTCCCAAGGTAAATCTGCATACTCGCACTTTAGGGTCCTTAATTTTCTTCCTGTTGCCTTTATCCAATGGTCCATTAAGGCTACAGATTATCTGTATGACAGTTAAAATTAAAAACAGCAAGCACTGCTCTTTTTTATTACTTATTAAATGATAAAGGGAACTAAATAAACCAGCATGATGTTCAGGATCATTCAATATACATGGGCACGCAAACTATTAAATTGTAAAGAAAAAACAACTTTGCAACTAAAAAAAAAATATGGAAACAGATTACTACCCTTGGTAGCTTTAAGAACCTTTCCCAAGAACAAAGATTAAAGGTGAGGAACACCACATGCATTTCTTAAAAGAGCAGGAATCAATAGCTCCTGTATGTAGAACCAAAGGTGCCAATTACCAATAAGTTCTGCAATCTCCTTTCAGCAAGAATTGTTGGTATTAGTACTGAGAGGTTATTTTTGCAAATTCAAAGACACATTGGGTTGAAAATTTATTTTTACAACAGCTTTCCAAGAAAGGAAAAAAAAAATTAAATGATAGATTCATTCGAGAGCTATGTTAACAAGAAACAAACTTCCAATTGTTTCACTGGCGA
Source organism: Rhinolophus ferrumequinum (assembly GCF_004115265.2). Lineage (NCBI taxonomy): Eukaryota > Metazoa > Chordata > Mammalia > Chiroptera > Rhinolophidae > Rhinolophus > Rhinolophus ferrumequinum. Next base: position 72,050,811 of record NC_046289.1, read on the forward strand.
CAATTTGAAAATTCACCCCCAAACTTTCTAAAACAAAAAATAATCTAGGTGGTAATATGTAAGGTGCTTTAAGTCCTAGATCACTCCTTTCAGAAAGGGAACTGGATCCAAGACTATGTCAAGAAGCATAATTTTTAATTCCTGGCTTTGTTTCTGTTCATAAAGCTTTCCATTCAGGTGATAATCTCTTCTAAACTCCTCAATTTCCAAAGATGTATAACATCAGAATGTTCTCAACATACATCCTCCAAAATGTCAACTTTGGATCTTCTCTGAAGATAATGTCTTAAACTGTTACTGTGGACCAATTTGTATTTAAAAGAAAAATCATAAAAGAGTATTTATGAAGAATATACATTAAGAACATGTAATACTATTCATTCCTATAGTCTCATATGTTCATCAAGCCAGGTCAGAAGCGTCCACTTCTCTCGTTTCACTTACAATAAAATTTTTTTTAAGGTGCTGAGAAAACAGATTTGTAGTTGCCAGGGGACAGGGTGGAGGAAGAAGCTGACTTCAACAAAGGAACTTCTTGATGAATTTTTGGGAGATACGGAACTATTTGTATCTTAATTGTACGGGTAGGTACATGGCTATGCATGTCAAAATAGTTCACCAAAAGCATAAATCTTATTGTATGGAGAAAAGTTTTCTATACTGTCTCCAATTTCTCTTTCCATTCTCTTCTCTTGAATCTCCCTGTAAAGTGTCTACCCCCACCATTACCAAACCCACCCCTGCCAAAGCCACCAATGTTCTCCATGTTGCTAAATCAAGTTCAGACATTTCTAAACTTTCATTTATTACTTAAACTACAAAGGCTTGTCAATCCATCCCTCTACTCTTTTGACATATATTCACACAGCTTCCAGGACACTTCATACTTCTGGTTTTCTGCCAATTTTTTTCTCTGTGGCATCTCAATCATCTCTGCCCATTCCTCCCCTCCCCATTCTTTAAAAGTTGTCGAGCTACAGGAATCTATTTTTATCTCCACTCATCTAGTATCAGGATTTGATGACCTAAGAGCAGAAACAACCGCCTACTTAACATCTCTCAAAGTAGATGTCTAATAAGAAGCTTAAATTAGCATGTCCACAATGATTCACCCTAGTTCCTCTTATGTCCCTTATCAGTGTCTGTAAATTCCAAATCTCTAATTGTCCAGATCAAAACTTTGGTGACTTCTTTGATTCCTCTCTTAGGCTTCACATTGATCTGAAAGCAAATCTGTCTCCAATTAACTTCAAAATTCAACCGCTTCTCACCACTCCCGCTTCCCTGGTCCTCCCACAAACGATTTACCCATCTGGATAATTTCATCAACCACTTTTCTATTCTCAGAGTAAGTAACCTTGTTAAAATACAATTAAGATCCTCACTCCTATGCTCAAAAATCTTCAATGGTTTCCCATCTCATTCGGAGCAAAAGCTAAAGATACACAATGCCTTAATATGCTCTGTATGTGTTCAACCCATCCATCTATTCTTACGTCATTTTTCACTATAGTACCCCTTGTATATACAACAATTCCTCATAATAAGATCTTAACAAATATTTGTTGAGAAAATAAATGACTTTCCTAAACTGGCTTTTAGGAAAGAATTTATCACAAATCACATGACCAACAACAGATAACAACCAAACCTGTCCTTATAGCTGGAAAACCAGGAGGTCTAGTCTGCCTTTTTTCTAGTGTAAAGACTAGTGGGAGTTTTACCTTAAGAAAATTAGACAAAAGTTAGTTGAATAATGTATCACAAAATTGAACTGTTTATCAAGTACTTATTACAAAATAAAAACTAGATCTTGCACCTATAACAGATGTGATGACACTATCACAAGTCATGCTTACTGTGAGGAAATCACAAACACAAATTTCCATAGGTGAATTTCTCTTATATTTTTGTACCCTAGTAATCTATTCCCCTCACTAAACTCCACTAATCTCACAATAATAATACAATGATCATTGTAAATTTATAAAGGTCCTGAAAAAAAGTTTATTTGCCTGAAAAATTAAATTCTATTCGGTAGACTTTATTTTTGTGTTCCTTGGATTAGTTATTAAAAGTGTTTTAACAAAATAAAATCTTATCCTATTTATCAAAAGCATACCTTCTCTTTCCCTGAAAAACAACATTAGTTTCCTGGATAAGTCTTTGAATATTCCTTGCCATCTTTGTTCTAAACTGCTGGGTTCTCTAATTTCGTGCCTGAAGAGCATTCATTACAATTCTCATACTGAACATTATTCAAAATTCATTCACCCCATTAAGACTGACTTTGCCGTATTCTAGACCTGCACGTCCAACTGAGTCACTAGCTACATGTGACTAAATTGCATTGAAAATTCAGTTTCTCAGTTGCACTAGTAGCCACATTTCAAGTGCTAAACAGTCAAACGTGGGTAATTTCTACCATATTCACATTGTAGATATAGAATATTTACATCATTACAGAAAGTTCTTTTGGACAGCATTATTCTAGTTTGATGTTTCCACAGATACCTATCTACTGCCTATATATAATTTTCAAAGAAAGCCTAGAATTCTGTACTTTTTCAGTCTATAACAAAACCATAATCCTCATAAATCAGCCAAATGTTCTTAGTATAAACTGATAAATTACACATCTACGATCACAAAGCAGAATGGTGAAACTATAAAAAACTGAGACCAGTAATAAAACTTTAAAACTGTCCATATAAGATACCGTATCCAGAGACATGTCTAGAATATGTGAATAAGCCTTACACCTCAATGACAAAAAAACAACCTAATATAAAAATGGGCAAAGGACCTGAATATATTTCTCCAAAGATAAACAAATAGCCAATGGGCACATGGAATGTTCAACATCATACTTTTAAGAAAATGTAAATCAAAAATGACATCATAAAATTACTAATCCTCTAACTAGAATGGCTTAAATAAAAAAGATAATAAAAAAAATACTGGCAAGGATGTGGAGTGATTGGAACCTTCATACGTGTATGATGGGAATGCAAAAGTGGTATCGCTGCACTGGAAGACAGTCTGGCAGTTCCTGAAGGCCTAACACAGAATTATTGTGAGACCTCACAGCTCTACTCCGAGGCACATACTAAGAGAAATGAACACATATGCCCATGCAAAAACGTATATACAAATAAATGTTCACAGCAGGATTATTCAAAAGGTGGAAACATCTCAAATGTCAAATAACAGATGAATAACAAAATGTGGTTAATATCCACTCTATGGGACATAATTCAGCAGTAAAAAGGAATGAAGCACTAATACACAGTACAACATGGATGAACTGTGAAATATTATTCTAAGCGGAAGAAATCAGTTACAAAAGACACGGACTGTGTGATTCTACTGATATGAAATGTCCAGAATAGGCAAACCTACAGATAGAAAGTGGATTTGTGGTTGCTGGGCCTGGGGAAAAAACAGGGAATGACTGCTAATAAGGTGTTTATTTTGGGGGTGATGGAATGTTCTAAGGTTAGATCATGAGCATGACTGTACAACTCTGAATATAAAAAATTAAACTGTATACTTTATAATGAATTTTATAGTATGTGTATTATATCTCAATAAAACTAAGTTTTAAAAAGGGATGAGAGAATGTCCTCTTAAAACAGCAGAGGCTACCTTTTGGACTAGATAATACAACCAGTATACGACTTAATTCAAAGTCATATGGCAGGTTCTCTCATCCAGGTTCAAATGCTCATTTATTATATACCCCTCAAAAACTCTCAAACTATTCAACTAGAGTCCAAAAAACAGCCCTAAGTAAAATAAAGATTATTGCCAAAAGTTAAACTCCAATAAATATCAAGTTCATGTTGAAAGTGTATTTTTACTAATCTGTGTCCTCATCTAAAATCCTCCTGGTAACTATAACATGATCAGATTCCCACAAGAAAGATACAACCAACAGAGTGACTCTGGGCAAATACAACATTTCCTTATATATCTAAAATGTCACTTTAGGTGATACCTAAAAAGGTATCTCTTAGCTTTTCCGAGTAGCCAAGAACCCTCTTGTACTCTGAATCACATGCCCTTCCAAGCAGGTAGTCTCACCCAATTCTCCAAAATATAAGTATTTCATGTACTGTCCCTTCGTACACATACATACATACATACATACATACATACACATCCACACCCATCTCTTAGGTCCAGAGCTACGCAAGAATATTAGAAAAATGGAAAAAAAGAAGGGAGGCAAGATGACAGCTCCTCTAGCCGCCCTCGAGGCATAAGTTTCGACGCACTGCTTCTGGTATTGAAGATCCCTGCCTTTCCATTGGATGGCACTTGACAGCAGCATTCACGGTATTTTGTGATCACAATGGAAAGGCTCACACATCGCTTCTGGTACAGAACTTTCTGCCAAATAAAAAATTATGGTGTGTCCTCATCTACCTTATTCACCGGATCTGAAACAGTTTGACTTCTGGTTCTTCTCCCAAGTCAAAATAACCATGAAAGGTAAACGTTTTGAATCAATTCAGGACATCGAGGCAGGCACAACAGCGCAAACATACAAAGAGGACTTTCAGAACTGCCTCAGAAAGAGACAAGAACGGGATACGTGTGTTAAAAAAAGAGGGGTGGGTATTTTGAGAGGGATTAACGGCAATGTGTCTTTTATTGTAATAAATTTTAATTTAAACATTCACCATTTTTGATCACCCCTCGTACTTCTCTCCCCACAAAGCACCTACTTTCATAACTTTAAGCCAATAAATCACAACAAGACCAGCCTGCCTTACCCCTCCATTCTAACATTTACAGTGGTAACTACTTACATCTTTTTGTCCCTCCATTTTCTTTTCTAGCCATTGGGTTGTTTCTAAGATATTCTGCATACAGGACACAACTCCTTAATATGCCATACAAAGCCCTTTACAACCAACATTCTTTTTAATTGCAGCTGGCTGTTTCCCCAAATACACCAGAGATATTCACAACATGGAATCTTGATTAGAGCTGCACCTTCACCCTACCTGCCTAAAAACCTCCTACTTATTATGAAGGAAAATTCAAATACAGCCCTTTGTGAAACCAAATGGGGCTCTTCAAATCTTAACTGGGGAGCAAAGGGCAACACAATTCATCTTTTTGTAAGATAATCCTGTACAATGCAGGGCCAATAAGAGCCCCTGTTAATTCTAATCATGGTTTGCTGGCATATTTACTTAATGTACTACCTATTAATTATACAGCTTTCTAATGATCAATAATTTCAAAAGCAAATGAATGAAAATCAAGGTGGAAAAAATTTGAAATAAATTACAGAAATAAGTTTAAGAGCTTGAAATCACTGCAAAGTATTTCAAAAGAACTGCTCACACAAATAAAGTCCTCTTGAAAGAACTCCTCCAGCAACAATTTTCCTAGAAGCAACAAGATTCTCAACAGGACACAAACGGAAGTGGATCTTTGTCAGGAGCTTACAGGTTTATCAGACTTTCATTGTTGACAAATAATGTTTTGCATATAAAGATGACTTACACAATATGCCCTAGTTTTCTACAGACTCCATGAATATTCATCCTAAAAGAAAAAGCTGCTATGGGGCTTATTTTCCTACCAGAAAAAAAATGTGTTATAAAGAATCTTTTGGTAATTATAAACTATCTCTGACAGAGTTTACAGCATATTAGAAACAGTTGACAGTGCATCAGTGTCAGATATTAATGGTAGTTTCACGTCAACAATTTATATTAAACTTATCTAAGAACTTCCACACCTACAATATTAGCAATGGGCTTAAAAATTGGAATAAAAATTCTGTAAGAACAAGATGGCAATAGCAAAAACTTGCACTAAAAAGTCTTTCAAACTAAGGTAATCTTTAATGACTGCAGTTGGACAGTTCTTAAACTCCCAACCAATGAAAATCAATAACCTTACTGCAGTGGAGGCAGCAGCATTAAGGTCACAGAATCCAATCCTTTATTGTCTCTTTCTCAGAATAAGGCGTATGAAAACATAAGACTCATCAAATATATGGTGATGGAAAGAGAACTGACTCTGGGTGATGAACACACAATGTGATATATATAGAGGATGTATTATAGAATTGTACACCTGAAATCTATTAACTTTACTAATAACTGTCAGTCCAATAAACTTTAATTAAAAAAAAGACTCAGTTGTTTTTATCATGATTATCCTCCAGTTTTAGAGTACTTACAATCTCTAGGATTTGATCGCTTAACACCCATGAACACCCAAGCAAAGATACAAACCACTATAATTCTCCTAACAAAACATCGATATCACTTGTTTCCAGATATTTAAAATGTTTCCCCTTACAAAACACAGTGTCTACATTTCTAAAGTTTTATCAAGTCACGCTAACCAATGTCACCCCAATAAATTTAATAAAAAATATATATTTTAAAAGTCAGGGCTGGCCCAGTGGCTCAGGAGTTTGGAGCTCCGTGCTCCTAACTCCGAAGGCTGCCGGTTCGATTCCCACATGGGCCAGTGGGCTCTCAACCACAAGGTTTCCAGTTCAACTCGAGTCCCGCAAGGGATGGTGAGCAGCGCCCCCTTGCAACTAAGATTGAACACAGCACCTTGAGCTGAGCTGCTGCTGACCTCCCGAATGGTTCAGTTGGTTGAAGCATGTCCTCTCAACCACAAGGTTGCTGGTTGGACTCCCACAAGGGATGGTGGGTTGCGACCCCTGCAACTAGCAACGGCAACTGGACCTGGAGCTGAGCTGTGCCCTCCACAACTAAGACTGAAAGGACAACAAACTTGACTTGGGAAAAAAAAAAAGTCCTGGAAGTTCACACTGTTCCCCAATAAAGTCCTGTTCCCTTTCCCCAACAACAACAACAAAAAGAAACTACAGAATCTGGAAAAAAGGAAAAAAAAAAAGTCAGGCTAATCGTGTCTAAAATGAATAATACCATTATGGAAAGGAAGGTGGATTAAAAAAAACAGGGGTGGGGAGAAAACAAAAACAGAACCTGAATAATGCATCAAGCCTTCTATAACCGAATTACCTACCCATAAACAGGAAATATAGGTGGCAGAAGAATGTGCTACCAAAATACAAATACAACCTGGGAAATAAAGTCTGCAAACTGATGAGATTAAGGAATTCTATTATTTTAAGTATAAATGCTACTGTGGTTATGTTTATAAAAGCAGTCTGTATCTTCTACTGACATACTAGTCGTGTGTGTGTGTGTGTGTGTGTGTGTGTGTGAATTGAAATGTTCCATAATACAGAGTTTTTTAAAAAGTTGAAATAACTATTAAGAAGGACATCTAGAAAACAAACACCAACCATCCTTCATTTCACTATGCATTAGAGTTTGGAAAACTTGACACACATAAATAAATAAAGAACTAGTTAAGCTAGGGAAATTATTTCCTGGGGTGAGGGGTGGAAGAGTACCCACAAGTCCCTTCATTTTTATATTTAATATAGTGTCAACAAAATAATGCAGTAGTAACAATGTATGTCAATATTAACAGGGTTAATAAAATACTAATTGAAAAGTGTAATTTTAAGTAACATTAGAATATAAGAATCAGTGGAGTTTGATAATAAATAGGGATCTTCATGCTCTAAAAAAGATTCGGAATTCTTGATTACAAACAGTTATAATAATATTTTGGGGTCATTTATAATGAAACTTCCTACGTTTTATGTTTCGGTCTGTAAAACTATTATTTCCATTTTAGGGGTAAGAAAACTGAGATTACATATATGACTTTCGGTCATGACCTTCTTTGCTAAGTGACAAGTCTTTGGATTCCTCAATTGTTCTTTTCTCTGCTCCTTATCAGCTGCCTCCTCTACGATAGCAATCGATATTAGGTTGGTGCAAAAGTAATTTTAAGTTTAAAACGTTAAAATAAATTGCAAAAACCCCAACTACTTTTGCACCAACCTAATAGTAGACCTCAAGATCCCCAAAGGCTGGATAATAAAGAAATGATCTAAAGAAATGCCAAATCTGTATTGAAACATTTAGGATGTGATTTCATGTTCTTAAGGGCATGACTAAAGTGACTTAAGTAAACACTGCTTTAACTCCCATTTACATAGGAAACCCAGTTTTTAGCACACCACAGAGCCAATTTCCCATCTTGTTTTAATAAAGAATACAACATCGTTGATTTAGGATCACTATGTTACTAACTAAGATAATAACAAAAATCTTAACCTTGCAAATAAAGTACCTCCAGAATGACTTCTAAAAAGAAACCATTACCATTTTCCTTAGTAGCTTTTCCATTCTTGACTCTAAACCTGTTCACTTCCCTACACATCTCAGTACTATACTTGAATCAACTCTTTACCAGCTACTATGTACTTGCACCATTTAGTTTTCAGCAGTCTTTTTCTATTTGCTGAGATTAGAATGAAGAGGAAAGACACTACTTTTCATTGACATTCTATAATATTAAACAATACGGAGAATAACTAAAGGTATCGTCTTGCCAATTTAAAAACTGAAAAGTGAGGCCAACAGTGGGGTTGCCTAAATTTTTAGGATCAAAGAGCAGTAACCAGAAATTTGAAGATATTTCTGCAAATATCTAAATTTCTTCACTATTCCTTGCTCTCTGTATCTCTTTGTATCAGTTAAACCTTGTGAAATTACTCACTTAAAGCAATTTTTATCAAACATATTTACAGTGAGCTGATAGGGATGGTCAAAGTTTACCTGCCTCACCAACACAACTAAAACTTGAGCGGACTATTCACATGAAGGTAGAATTGTATTAGGTTGGTGCAAAAGTAACTGTGGTTTAAAGGGTTAAAAATAATTGTAAATTATTAAACATAATTGAATGACTTCATTCCTTTACCCAATTCCCTTTGCATAATCAATCAACCCAGACCAAATATTTCTCTTCTGCCTAATATTCTTCACATCAAGAGAATTACTTTTATTTCAAAAGCAAGGACTGATCTAATTATAACTTTATATATATATATGTATGTATTACATATATATGTATGTAACATAGACATACTCATGATTAAAATACTGGAATTCTAAGATGAGAAACAGCAAATAAAAATATCGATTTTCATCATGTCCAATGTATGAATATTCTCAAACACATATAATGCATAATTTAAAACGCAGAAAATCAAATAATACTTAATGTTTCCTTAACATTCACTAAGACCAGTATCAGAACACCAATGTGATACTAATATGTATTCTGTGCATAGCATACCATTCCACAATAACTAATTCCTACACCGGATCTAAACCCATCTTTCAAACCCATCCATAACCTACTCCCCTACCCACATGTTCCAATTTTATTTCTCGTGACTCTCCGATAAAAACTAATGGAGTTCTGAAGGCACAAGAGGAAATCATAACCATTATTCCAACCTCCTTGCTTTTCAGAACTTTCCTACAATCCCCAATCTTTAACACTAACTCCTAGAGCAAACTGATTCATTATATATGCTGACTGAATCCTATTTTGTATTAGTTGGTTTGCTTACAGGTGACTATAGGATTTTTAAGGTTTGGGATCATTTTTATACTTTTGCTGTAATCCCATACAATGCAAAGTCAAGGGCAAATATGCAATAGGGAAATAATAAAGAGAACATGGAATGGCAAATTAAGTTCCATTTCATCATTAGGCAAACCAGTTATCTTTTATTTGGCACACAAATTACAACACACACACATAAAAATCTGACTTGTCTCAAGAAAAGCCATTAGTCCAGAAAATACTGGTCATGTCCCCATATGCCCTAAAGATATATAAACTGATTCCGTGAAATTAAGAGAAATGGCACTTTATCTAGTTAACCTGACAATTTGCGAGCAGGAATTTTTCATTATGTTTTGGCAGAAACAGGGGACTTTATTTAAAAATGTTTGTTGTTCATTACTACAAAAGGGAAAGTTCATCACTACAAAACAGAAAAATAAAATGGTTCTCACTGGACAGCTTTTTACCAGAATAGGCAAAGCAAAACACCTTTAACATACCTGTCATAATAATCCCGTTGAAAGTCATAGTCCAAGTCAAAAGAGGAGCTGAAAAATAAATACCGAAGACTATTAATTTGGAGCTGTTAATGTAAATTCACTACAGCAGACGGGGGAAAAAACCCCAAAACCCATGCCAAATCAACCACAAAATATATCGATAGGTTAACATGGAATAATCCCCAATCATTCAAACAACAGATCACTAAATTTCAAACATGTCAGGCCACTGAACATGCAATGGCCAAATTACAATTTTAGGCAAAAGTTTGCGAAAATTTCAACATACAGCATAATAGTTAAAATAAGAGCACTGAATATTATAACAGTAAACTAAACATTCTTACGCCATCCCCTCTTCCTTTTCTTAATCCCCAGCTTCTTAGAAGCAAAACAGCTCTTGAAGGATTTAAATTTATGCTATAAATACCCAACTATTCTTTAATAGGAAAAATCTCAGGGAATTCTAATAATTCTCTGGGAAATGGGAGAAAAGAAGGCATATTAACACAAAATTAATAAAGCTTTACTCTTACACAGATAAAACATACTACAGTTAACCCTCCCCACATCCAGAAAACAGATAGAGAAGATGCCCACTGATGGACACAATGCAGTTATAAATAATAAAGTTCCGGACCTGAGTAGAGGGGACGGAGAAGGGTGTTCTGGTACTGACCCGTACATCTCCGCTGCAGATCGTTTCACACCTGCTTTTCCTCGGTTCACTTTTGGCTCTGCAGCCAGATTAATATCTGAAAAAACAAAAACAAAAATTTTTATGACAACTCTGTTGGGGGTGAATCTCAAACTACAGCTTTTAAAAGTATACATAGTCATGTATATCAACAAAGTTCAAACACTGTATCTCATCTTGTCATATAAAAATGCTCAAGAATTTCTATACAGCTGACTTTCTTTTATTCCTTTATCCTCTGTTCTGTACCAAAGAAGTGTTCATTACATATGAAACATCAGGTTTGTCTTTGGTACCATCTATCTTTAGCTCCTACTTCAATGAAACTCTTATCATTCAAAGGACCCACTCTGCTCACTGAGTTACTATAGTAGGAGAAAAGTATCAATGACTATTGGTTGCCTTTCCAGGAATGATTCTGTACATTTTAAATTAGCACAAATATATCAAAGATACACAAATACACGGCAATTTATTAATAGGGTTGAAGTTCCCCCTTACATATAGGATCAGCTGTAAAGTTGCACCAAAAAATCCTTGTTAAATACTACGCAGACAGTGAATTGCTTAAGTAAACAACCTTTACATGCCGAACATAAACTCACACCAAAAAAAGGGAAATAAAGGAGCAAAATCCTGGTTTCCATATACAACATATTTTAAATACCTGTTCCAGTGGCCAGCTACCTACCTTGCCACCCAATGCCTACCAAATAAGACTCCATGTTCTCTCTTGTTAAAAAAAAAAAAAAAAAAAAAGAGCCAATTTGCCAAAAACCAATTAGTCAAAGGCTAGCTCTCTAAAACTCAGTTCATCAAATGACCATTTAAAAAACAGATTTTTAGTACATGGTCTGTTTGCTAAACCCTACTATATTTATGAATAATCATCAGAATCCTGGGTTCACTAAACTGATTTCTAATACTTAACATAAATATAATGTTTATGTTTATAACAACCTTGCTTGTACAGTTTTGACTTTGGAATCATAAACTTTGATGTAGTTTAGTTCTATTTATTTTAAAATTGCTTTTTAAAAATTTTAATTCTATCTTTAGTTTTATAAAAGTGGATTACAGAACCTTATTAAAGAAGTAGTTCGTGTGATTCTAAACTATAGTACTGAGTTCAATATTCAGAATATGTATTAATAAAATTACATTTAGTAATCTTAATTTTAGTAAAAATACAGGTATGGTTATTTTCAAACTATGGCACAAAATGCACATAAAATTGTTTTCTGTTGTTAAAAAAGTGCCCCTACTGCCCACTGAAACTAAACAGAAGCAATTAAAATTCAATAATAAGGGGCCGGCCTGGTGGCTCAGGCAGTTGGAGCTCCGTGCTCCTAACTCCGAAGGCTGCCGCTTCGATTCCCACGTGGGCCTGTGGGCTCTCAACCACAAGGTTGCCAGTTCAACTCCTCGAGTCCCGCAAGGGATGGTGGGCTCCGCCCCCCCTGCAACTAAGATTGAACACGGCACCTTGAGCTGAGCTGCCTCCGGGATGGCTCAGTTGGTTGGAGTGCGTCTTCTCAACTACAAGGTTGCCAGTTCGACTCCTGCAAGGCTGCGCCCCCTGCAACTAGCAACGGCAACTGGACCTGGAGCTGAGCTGCGCCCCTCACAACTAAGACTGAAAGGACAACAACTTGACTTGGAAAAAGTCCTGGAAGTACACACTGTTCCCCAATAAAGTCCTGTTCCCCTTCCCCAATAAAATCTTTAAAAAAAAAAAAAATTCAATAATAATAAACATTCCAGGGACGGCCAGTTAGCTCAGTTGCTTAGAGAGCAGTGCTCTTAACAAGGTTGCTGGTTCGATCCCCACATGGGTCACTGTGAGCAGCACCCTCCACAACTAGATTGAAACAACTACTTGACTTGGAGCTGATAGGTCCTGGAAAAACACACTTAAATAAAAAAGTTTAAAAAATAATAACAATAAACACTACAGATATACAGATAGTGGTTTCTAAGTAATTCCCATTAAAAGGAGCCAAGGCTTTTAGGAAACAGTGGCAAATTCCAGGATTAGGTCAAGATATACACCAGATGACCTGTAATATCTTGTGGTTCAAAATATTATGAACTCTAAGAATTATTTCCAACGGTCTAAAAACACACCAATTTAAAATAAAGCAATGATTATATTTAAAGGTTGACATGGTGTCAACTATTTATACCAAACTTTGAAAAAAATTTATCCTGCCTTTTCAGTGTGAACAGTATTGCAGAAAAACCAAATATTAAGGAGCTCTCTGTGCATTTTAGAAAAATTACTTATGCGCAGAAGAAATTAGAAAACCCACTCTTTTGCAACCCCTAATGAATTATCTAAGCAATGATCATCAGTGGATGATCACCATAAGGTGAAAAATTGATGGTGAACTTGATCACACACAGATGGATCAGGATATAAAACTTAAACCCACAAATTATTCTTAATATCACTAAAAACGGGACAACCGTTAGGCCATCTGATGTGATAACAGTATGAAGTACATAACACAATCCATCAAATATTTTCACCAAAATAAATAGAATCTGAATTAAATCAAGCCTTTAGATCTACACAGTCCAAGATGGTAAGCTGCTAGCCAAAAGTGGCTATTGAGCATTTTAAATGAATTGGGTCTGAATTCAGATGTGTTTTAAGTGAAGAATACACACTAGAATTCAAAGATTTTGTATGGGAGAAAAGTAAAATACCCTGATATTTTTATATGATTACATATTGAAATGACAATATTTTGGATATACTGGGTTAGATAAAATATATTAAAATTTCAGCTGTTTCTTTTTACTTCTTTTAATACATCTATACATAAATTTAAATCACACACATGGTTCATATTCTATTTCTGTTGGACAGCACTGCTCCAGGTCATTACACAAAATAGGCGGTAGAAAAGAACGATACAAGGAAGCTATCAGTACAGAGTGGGAAAATACTAGCGATTTCTCCAACAAATTAAACGTGATGAATTTTTTAAATGGGAAAGGGATGGAGAAACCCAAATTTAAAGACATGTAATTACATACATATGTGAACATGGACTGAATTCTGATTAAAAGTCCTTTGTCTGCTAGGTATACATGGAAGTCTTAAAAATACTCAGCAAAAAGGTAAAAAACAAAAACAACACTGACAGATAAAAAATAAAATTAGTCGGGGTTGGCCCGGTTAGAGCTCCATGCTCCTAATTCTGAAGGCTGCCAGTTCGATTCCCACATGGGCCAGTGGGCTCTCAACCACAAGGTTGCCAGTTCAATTCCTCGAGTCCCGCAAGGGATGGTGGGCTGCGCCCCCTGCAATCAGCATGGCAACTGGACCTAGGGTTGAGCTGCGCCCTCCACAACTAAGATTGAAAGGACAACAACTTGACTTGGAAAAAAGTCCTGGAAGTACACACTGTTTCCCAATAAAGTCCTGTTCTTCCCTAATAAAATCTTAAAACAAACAAACACAAAAAAAGACTGAATACAAATGTTGAAAACAAAAATTTAAGCCACCACAGGAATATTCGAAAAACTAAAAAAAATCTCATTCAATTATGAACTGCTTATAAATCTAAGGTTAAGTAATTAGTTAAACTGGTAAATACAACATATTATCATCAATGGAACTAGCCATTCTTGGCACAAAACATCTGTGTGCTTTTTCTTTTTTATTCATAAAAAAGTACAAAGAAATGGACTTGTCTTACAAACCCTTCAGCTTCCATTAATTCACCTCCCAGAAAATATAACCATATCAAATTACATGATTGACAGCAAATCCTATAAACTGATAATTAGAAATCCTATAAACTGTTAATAGCTGTCAAGGAAATGACATTCTACAGTCATTAGGAACATACTGATGAGTTCTAACAGTCTTTTAAAATATAATAATATGTAATGAGATCTTCTCAAGTTTATCTTCTCAAGATCTTCTCAAGAATATAAACCGTTATCTGAGCGGTGCTCAGATCTCATTTCTCAACATTTAACATGCTAGATCACAGAGAAGACTCCTATTAAGAAAATTAGTATCTAAAACAACATAACCAGAGTTTACGCTGCTAGAAACAGATGTAACAATAAGTACCTTTTATTGAGTTAAGTAACATGCTGGACTTCTACTAGAAGCTTTTCATGAATCATCTCAATTACTCTTCAATTTATCTAAATTCTCTTGATACCCCAAAGTACTATTACTTCAGATAAGAATAAATAATAAACTGAGGTACTATTACCTCCATTTTAAAATATGAGAAAATTTAAGGCTCAGTCAAGCTACATAGGCTGTCCAACAAACAGTTGTGAAGCCCCAACGCAGAGCCAAGCAATCTGACTTCAGAGCTCATGAGTGACTAAGCCATGCTGCCTTCCCTCAGTGTAAGCAGTAGGCACAACCATTTAGGCAGTAAGTGCACCTTATGAAACATTCCTACCTCCCCTACCTTACTCAAGACTGCCAAATGTGGGTTATCTAGTCTCAACCACACAAAGCAGCATAGTAAGTAACATCCTTATTTGGCCTATTATACCTATAAACCCAACATATTTTTATTAGGCTGAAATCAGTCATATTCAGAAAATCTAAGACTATTCGCTTCATGGAGAGGAGAAAGACGAACAGAAAAATTCTCGTATTTGAATCATGTAATCAATGAAAAAATTAAATCAACCCAGACCTTACCTAAAACCTGGCCAGCAATCATTCTGCCATCCTCTCCTGCCACAGCAGCCCGGGCATTTCTCTCATTAACATACTGAACAAAGGCAAAGCCCTTATGAACAGAGCAACCCACAATTTTGCCATATTTTGAGAAGATTGCCTCCACATCAGATTTCTTGACCACAAGAGTATTGAGATTTCCAATGAATACACGGGAGTTCATGGAGCGAGGATCTGTCTTGTTGGTAACATTGCTGGCCATTGTCTTTGAAGATAAGGTTCCTCACAAAGCCAAAAAAACTGCAAGGAAAAAAAACCGCATTTAGGTGAAAAAATGGTAAAGACAAAATATTCCTTGATGAAACTTCTTTTATTTTGAACCACTATGACTACATAAAATGGTTGTTATCAGTCAACTTAAGCAGATCTCACGGCATTAGAACCCCTAAATATATCCTTATTTCTTCTTCTCTATTCCAACAGCACTAGACTATAATTTCAATGGAGGGGGAAAAACAATCTTCAAACTATTGGCAACTTCTTGGACATGTTTAAGTGACCCCTCTGTTTTAAAGCAAATTAGAACCCCCTAAGCTCTCCACCACCAATTTCTCATTTTTCACGTTCCTAGCTGTGCGAATCTAATCATTGGTTGCTATCAATTTCACCTTCTTGCATACTGCTTTTACTAAAATGAGTCTCACTCATTTCCCCAGATATTAAAAACTCCAAATTATAAAAAAAAAAAAAAATAAAAACCCACTCCAAATTCTGCCAACAATAGGGGCAGCCAGTTTGCTCAGTGGTTAGAGCGCCGTGCTCATAACTCGAGGGTCTCTCCAGTTGAAGTTGCACAAGGGCTCGTGAGCTGTGCCCTCCACAACTAAATTGAACACAAAGGCTTGAGCTTGGAGCTGAACCACCGGTGGGTTGGTGGCTGGCCGGCTCAGTGGTTAGAGAGCTGTGCTCATAACACCAAGCTCACTGGTTCAATTCCCACGTGGGCCAGTGAGAAACAAGGGCTTGACTTGGAGCTGAGCCGCCGGTGGGTGGGCAGCCGGTTGGCTCAGTTGGTTAGAGCGCAGTGCTCATAACACCAAGGTCGCCAGCTTGATTCCCACATGGGACATTGAGCTGTGCCCTCCACAACTAGACTAAAGACAATGACTTGACCTGGAACTCAGCTACGCCGTCCACCCACAACTAGATTGAAAAAAAGACTGGACTTGGAGCTGATGGGTACTTGGGAGCTGATTGGAAAAACAGTTTCCCAATTCAAAAAAGAAAACTTCTGCCCACAAACCATTCTTTTAGCTAGATTAATGTGGACAACTAATACTCTGCCCTTCAAGTATAATTACCCTTATTATACAAAAACAATAAATAAAACCATTGTCTCTGGAAATATCTATTTCCAGGTACGTCAACTGATTTATAATATGCCAGATACTTTAAGTATAACACCATCTTTTTATAGAATGCAATGACTCTTTACTTCCTTTTTACGTGATAACCCACAAAATATAGCTGGGACATTTAATAATACTGGATGGTGATGATGATAAAACTACAAGGTAGAACACCGCATGAATCAAAAGAGGACTATAGGAACTTTCCTCAGATTATTATTTCAAAACAAAAATTATCTTTATGTTAGAGAGGCTCAATCCTATTATAATTGCATGAAGATTCACAATGTCTTAGGTCTTTTTAAAGTGAAAATGTTTTGACATTAAATAATAGTTTTTTTAATCATCCTGCTGCCCCTTACCATTCCAAGCACCAAATTTAAACAGTTACTATGATGTACCTACCTTAGGTTTAGAGTAACATTATTAAGATTAACTTATCTCCCATTCATCCCTTTGAAAGGTACTGAAGAACCTCATATCAAAAGATACCAGTTTCTATCGTGTTATTTTTCCAATCCTATTTTTCCAATAGAAACATGAGACTGTAAAAATGTCTTATATATACATATGTAATAAAACATGTAGTATACATCATTTAAATATGACCACTACCATTCTGACCCTTAAAATACCTCGTCGGTATCATAAGCAGTACCAATTTTAAAGATATTAACTGCTTTTCACTCCTAGCCTTTCTGAAATTCGTAACTATCTGTCTTTATTATATTTTGGTTTCTAAATTGTATCTTTACTAACAGTAACCAATGAAAATTTACCAAATAGCAGCCACGGAGAATCACCAAGTCTTTCAACTGTAAGTGTGAATGCCAGAAATCCTTGGAACACTGAGAGGAATTAAAATAATAAACCTACTAAAAGGCCTAATCGGTTTCAAGTAGTACTGCTGACTATTAAGGTGTGCTATTATTATAAATGTGGACATAAACCAGTTTTCAGCAAGTGTTTTTCACCAACAATTAGCATCAATAATAATTAAATATAGGTAAAATCTCCCTGGGTTTCATAAGAAATTACCTGGGGGGGAAACACGGTGGTTCTACATGCCACCAGCATACTGACTATGAGGTGAAAACACAAAATAAGACATTAATGTCCCTTTCTTGTATATTCCTTTAAACCACAGAACAGAAATGGATTTTAAATGACTTTTTTTCAATTTGTATAAGGATGATACGTGTCTAATACCATCAAGATATACAGAATTCATTATATACAAAGAATTCCTTAGGGTATTAGTATGGCTTAATTTTCTCAAGGAACCCCATTTGAGAAAACTGGTAGAGAAACATCTAGGTACACAAATAAAAAGGTGCTGAAAATAGTTGTCACTTTTGAGTTTAAAGAAGTGATTTTATTTCTCATTTTCTTTGATGTGTGGTTTTTAAATTTGATACAAAAATCACGATTGTTAATGGTTAAAATAACAATGATGGCCGCTCCAAAAGCCTGGCTAAGATAAATGGAATAGCTTTCAATGCTCATACTTTAAGGATTTAACTAAGGTATAAGCAACAGTAAAAACAGGTGAACCCACAAAGAGCCATTAATCCCATTCCTAGGAACACATCCTAAATAATTAACAGTAACTACAAATTAATCCATATTTTCATTAAACATTTCCTGAGTGTCTGCTAAGTACTAGGCACCAGGGATACTTAAAGGAACAGATGTGATTCTAAATGGTACTGCTGTGTGAATCTCGCATAAAAGCAACTAGATAATAAAGCCAAAAACCCATGGACAGCATTTACAAAACTTGGTGTCAAGGTATCCCAATCAAAACTCCCAAAATGCATGTTGGTTGTGGGCAAGCCACCATCTAACACGGACAGTCTCACTGAGAAAGAAGCAACTGGGAGTCTAAATGATCTAGAAATTAAAGAATCCCAAAATATCCAGCCGGTATTAACTGGAAAGCAAAGAACCAACTTTAAGAAAAGCAGCTGAACTGAAACTGGGAAGGTTTTGCTTGCTCCAACAGTGAGTAGTACAAGGTACTGTATTTAATAAAAAGGTCTGAAGGGTCTAGAAGCAGCTTGTCTAAACTCAGAAGCCCCATGTGCACTATTCCATCCTCAGTCTCTCTCCCCCAAAAGCAACTACTCCACAGTAATCACTTTCCTTTTAAAATAATTCCATTACCTAAACGTGTATTCCTAGACAGTATAGTCTTACCCATTAAAACAAATTTGATGTCTTTGAAGGTTTTTAGATAAGTTCCCCTTCTATCCCTGTAACTTAAATTTTGTGTTGAAGAATCCAGGGCATTTCACCGGCAGTTTCCCAGTCTGGACTTTTTTTTTTCCCTTAAAGACGGCGCAGCTCACTGTGGCTCATGCAGGGATCGAACCTGCAACCTGGGTGTTATAATGCTCTAACGAAACTGAGCTAACCGACAGTCTGGATTTTCTGAAATTTCATACTCAGAACAATTCCATATATTCTTCTGCCCTCTGTATTTCCTGAAATTGGAAACTGGGCCAAAGGCTTGATTAGACTCATGCATGACCCTTTTGCAAGACTATGGGTAGGTAGGTGGCATTGTCTTTCTGCGATGTTATTAATGTTTAAATTCTACCTCATCTCTACAGTGTTCCAAGCTTATCGTTAACATATTACTTAGAACTCATAAGAACAGTTTCTCAGTTTTTGCATGTTTACAGTTTCCCTGTGCCCTTCATATTTATTTGTAAGTCAGTTTTGCTGGGTATAAAATCATTGGATCACACGTTCTTTCCTTAAGTATGCTATGCCACTTACTTTTGGACTGTCACAGGATCATTCCAAAGTGTAAACCTTGCTGGCAAAGTTCTGTTTTTCCCAACTTAAGTAGTAGTTACAAGGGCTTTTGCTTTGTAACTCATTAGTGTTTTTTGGAAGACCAATATAAATTGAACAGGTCTAAATGAGTGTATTTGAGCTTCATGGGTCACAAACATTTACACTTGAAAATAACCTACCCTCACAGAACAGGCAAATTTCTCTTAACTTTTTAAAGGCAAGTACTAGGGAAGAAGAAATGAGAGGGTTGCTGACCAGCTTAAAAATCCAATCCAAATGGTCTAGTCTTAAAGAACTACATCAGATTTCAAGTGTAAAAATTGCAAAAAGTGTGCTCGCTTCGGCAGCACATATACTAAAAAAAAAACTGCAATAAGAATGGGTCAATTTTTGCTTTTTACCTTACACAGATCTGTGGCATTGTTATAATCTACATGCATTTTTTAATGGATCTTTAACAACTCAGTATTCAAATTATCAGCAATTGCAGCCTTTAGAAAACTTATAATCACTTTAAGTGCTGTAGAAATTATGAAAAAAATGTTTAAGTCAAAAAGCTGTATACACATTTATTTAATACATAACAGGAGGTATATATAAACTACATAGTATATACATATATAGTGTATGTGTTTAGGAAAGATAGGGCAGAAATATTTTAAAACATTGTGTGGGTAATCTGCTTTTGGTTAATTAATATCAATTAATAATGCAGGTCTTAAAAATTTGTTAAATAAAACCATTCAAATGTGCTAATAGATGTACTAAGAGCCTAATAATACTGTTAAATAAATGATGTTAATCTGCATGAATTAGTTTTAACTTTAATAATACAGTTTAGGGTATCGGGTGGCTCAGTTGGTTAGAGTGCAGGGCTCATAACACCAAGGTTGCTGGTTCGATTTCCACATGGGCCAGTGAGCTGCGCCCTCCACAACTAGATTGAAAACAACGACTTGACTTCAAACTGAGCTACGCCCTCCACAACTAGATTGAAAAACAAGACTTGGAGCTGATGATGGGTCCTGGAAAAACACTGTTCCCTGATATTCTCCAATAAAAATTAAAAAAAATAATTAAATTGGGAAATTTTATTTAAAAAAAAAATTTAGTCTAGTATCGTGAAGGAGAATAATTCATGAAGTTCCAGTTTATATAAATCCCAACATCTTCCATTTTTTTGAAAATCAGAAGTTTCTGGCACATCCTAAATACTCCGTAATTCCTCCAAGATGAAAACAGTCGGGTGGCTGGTTAGCTCAGTTGGTTAGAGTGTGGTACTAATAACACCAAGGCTGCCAGTTCAATCCCCACATGGGACAATGTAAGCTGCATCTTCTTTAAAAAAAAAAAAGAAAATAGTCTATCACAGCCTTTAAAAGTTTTCTCAGCAGAATAATTTGAAGTCAGGTTAAGACAAATTGTTTCTTAAACTCAGTATTGAACACTACACTACAGAAGATCTAAGAAATAAAAATACATGAAATTAAAAATAATGTTCCAGGGGCTGACGGTTAGCTCTGTTGGTTAGAGCGTGTGCTCTTAACAAGGTTGCTTTGCTGGTTCGATCCCCACATGGGCCACTGTGAGCTACGCCCTCCACAACTAGATTGAAACAACTACTTGACTTGGAACTGATGGGTCCTGGAAAAACAAACTTAAATAAATATAAGTTAAAAAAAAAGAAAAAAAAAGAAATGAGAACTTAAAAAAAATAATACTCCTAAAATTGGGTTCAGAGTAAAGCCAACAGGGAAAAGATTTCTTTTCTCTCTTTTTTTTTTTGTAAAGAGAATAGTTTATTAAAAGCAAAGGGTGAGAGCTCCCAAGTGGGAGGGGGTCCCGAATAGGGGCTCCCCAGATTTCTTAAATTACTATGTTCCCAGGCTACTCTGAATCCTGTTTAACTCACTAGGGGAGATCTAGTGGATCTGGTTTCCAGACAAACAGAATTCTACCAGAGTAACAGAAAAAGACCAAATATCTTCCTACAGGTTATTTATTGGGTGGCAGCACTCAAGTCTCCACTGTATGGATGCATATGCTTGCATGTTTCTGTATAAATTTATTTCATCCCAGGTTATTTCCATGATTTTTATCATCAAAGGATCACTAAGGCTTGTGTTACCTGGTGAGTAAATGTCAAAACCAGGAATACTGAATTACTTTTGCTTCCTTACACCAAAGGATCTACGTGTCCGTTTAATCATATGTTTTATGCTGAAGCAATAAAAGCAACAAGATTTTGATGGCAGTGTAAAAGAAAAGCAATGCTGAAGATTTGTGGATACAGAAATGTATTTCTACTTCTACCACCCTGGTCATACATATCTTAAAACCAAATAAAATCTGCATCTGGTTGGGATGCAAGCACACTGTCAATTTTATTTCCATCTGTTAATTTTACTCGTGAAGTCTGAGCTATCATAACTCTGCCCTCTTAAGAGAGGCAAACCTACAGTGGATTGTCAATCTAGATAAAAATCTGGGAGATGTTTACACCACGTTTCCCCGAATACAAGACCTAGCGGGACAATCAGCTCTAATGTGTCTTTCGAAGCAAAATTCAATATAAGATCCAGTATTATATATTATATTATATTATATTATATTATATTATATTATATTATATTATATTATATTATATTATTATACTGTACTATGTTATATAAGACCCGGTCTCATAGTAAAGTAAGACCAGGTCTTACATTAATTTTTGCTCCAAAAGATGCATTAAGAGTCGACTGTCCAGCTAGGTCTTATTTTCGGGGAAACATGGTAACAACTAGTCCATTTCTTAAGTTCACATTAAATCTCAAGAAAATTCTGCTGGAAGAAGTATACCACGGTAGAAAAGGCAGACTTCACTGACAATTATGAGAAATACAAGGTTCAAGTGGTCCAAAAACACAGGTTATGAAGGCCCTGAAATTTGCTGGGAGCTGGGCCAAAATCAAATTTACAGTGGAATCAAGCCTTCAGCTCTCTTGCCTGTATGTCCTGGCCCCTAAAATTCCACCTTTAATGGAAAGGAATCGAGGGGATGGAAGATAAACATTTTTCAAAATAGTGCCACTCAGACTGTGCTCAGTATAATATCTAGGCAAATTACTGCCAGAAAAGGGGAGGGGGCAGAAAATAAGTAAACAAGCCACAAGATGATTCTCTTGGGCATTTCAGTCAGTCTTCTAACTGTTCACCCTATTCACGTAGGCTAATCATATTATACTTAAGCATATCACATCCGTTTATCAAAAAAAAAAAAAAAGAAAGAAATCAAAGATGGCACCAAGTATAGCTTATCGGATGTCAAATCATACAAAGAAAAGAACGGACTAGGAAATTCAGAACCCGACCTTAGAATTTTCTTTATTATAATCCCTAAAACCCTAAGGTAGCCTCTACGTTCAATTAAAATTAGATAAAACTGTCATGCCTAATCTGTTTCTCATGAATTTTAAAGACAAAAATGTCACTAGATGGCAGCAATGAGTTGGCAATTTCTTAAAATGACAATCTTGAATCCAAAGGTTTTCTATTTCAGTCTTTCACAATTTCTTGTCAAGTTTCTCAGTATCTTTTTGATACTATGATCTCAAGGTAAAGACTATCATGTGAAAACTACAAAGCATGAGAAAATAGTACATGGTAGTATTTTAAAGACATTTTCAGACCATGAATTAACAAAGTTGGCCACTTTTAGATCAACTATGCTAATTCTAAGTATTAAAACTAAGACAATACTCAAGGTATTGTAAGTAAATATGGAGAAATGAGTAATTCAACAAAAGGTAGTGTAGCCATCTAAAAACAAAAACTAGGGACCAAACTCACTCTGTACACAATTAATTATAGATGGATCAAAACTTAAATGTAGAGGGACAACCCAGATGGCGCAGTAGGTCAACTGTTTACCTTCTCTCACAACCATATCAAAATTACAACTCATCTACAAAACCACCATTATTGAGAATCGCCTAAAATCAAGCTGAACTGAAGCCTTTCAAATGACTTGCAGAAGCCACCTACCAGAGACCCGCATCAGGCTGGTCCCACACTCACATGTGACCTTTAAAGATCAGGAAGGGTATTTCAGCTGTGCAGACCACCACCCCCCCAACCCCTAAAGGAGCGAGAGATCCCAGCCCAGGGTTTCCAATGCTGAGGAGAGAAGTACCCCTAATTTTTAATTGTGAAAACCAGCAGAGATTGTAACTGAGTGCGACTGCACTCACAGGTGCTCCTCTTAAAGGGACTGCGCGCAGACTTACACACCAACGGAATCACTTGCTCTGAGCTCCAGCGCTGTGGCAACAGCTGGAAAGGCAGGACCAATGGGGAATTGAGTTGTCTGGCTTGGGACAGGGGCTGGAGATGAGGCTTTCTCCTGGATGGGGAGCTAGTGGAGGCCATTGTGTTTTTTGTTGAGACTTCCCCCTTCCCTGCTTGTGCTGTTCATTCACCCTGCCCTGGTGATTGGAGACCTGGCCCCGCCAACTTTTGGACACACCCAGGCTGCTTTCAGTGGCTTTTTCGTGCAGAACCCCTGCCTTGGCTCAAGCTTCACTTTCCTAGAGTCTCTCAAAGGTTTGCGGAACTGAGACAAACAGCATCTGGGTGAGCAGCCCTAAGCTGGCATTAGAAGCAGCCAGCTTTGGTTTGCGCCTTGCCCTCTCAAGGTGCTTCCAAGCACAGCACAGGCAGCAGCAGCCATCTGCAGATTTGTTTCTGGCTACTGCTAGGTGGCCCGAGGTGGGGCATGGGCTGTGGCTGAAGTAGACCTACAACAGATCCACTCCGAGGTGGTCCTGGGGCTGGCGCCCCCAGTGGCCAGCTTCAAAATGAGCTGGAGCATCACCCAGCAGCCTCCAAGTAGGACTCACCCAAAGGGCAGATTGGGAAGGCACAAGAGTCCTGCTGAGGCAGATCCTGTTCCATAGGATGAGACCCTGCACAACTCTTCCCTGTGTAGTCAAAGCCAGTCCTCACAACCAGTGATCCCAAGGGTGAGTCCCTCCCATTGATGTGCAATTATCAACGAAGGCTCAATTACAAGAGGAGGGCACACACAACTCACACAAGGGACACACCTGGAGCATGTGGCTCAGGTGACCCGAAAGACTGCGCCACTGAACCAACCCCACTACGCACCTACTACATAAGGTCATACCATAGTCAATGGTATTTTTAACAGCTATATTTAAGTTGTCAGAAAGGTAGTAGTTTGGGAGGTGGGTTATCACTTTATGAGGGGTTTAAATGCCTATTACATTGCTTTGAACATTTGTTATAAACATTATATCAATTTTGATATAGCATGTCATGTAAACACTCAACCCTCCTCCCCGCCCAGTCACAAAGCACCTGCCCAGAGCCTTCTTCCAAAGCAAAAATACCCACTTTTTCTTTTTCCTTTCTGGACAAGTTTGAAAAGAAACCAGTCTAAGTAAAAATCCCACCAGCCAGTAAGTCCCCTCCCTCCCACCCAAACCATTTTTATTGCTTTTTGGGGGAAAAACACCCACAAACAACAACAAAAAACCCACACATAACACACAAACCAACCCACAAACTGCTAACCTGAATACCAGAGAAGACATTCAGTTGAAGGGGTGTGGGGAGCAGGTAAGGAGCAGTCTGCAGAGGAAAGGGGAGAGATGCAAGGGCATCACCAAACACCAACAACTAAAAACTTAAACATAAAAAAATTACACAGGCAACTGTCAAAACCTAAATAAGACAAAACTCAGTTGTCCCAAAAAGTGTAACAGAAAAAGGCAAAAATCCAAACCAAATAAACATGAAAAACTGTTTCAAGAAAAGGATAGTGGGCCGGCCTGGTGGCTCAGATGGTTGGAGCATCGTGCTCCTAACGCCGAGGTCACCGGTTTGATTCCCACATGGGCCAGTGAGCTGCATCCTCTACAGCCAAGATTGTGAACAATGGCTCTCCCTGGAACTGGGCTGCCGTGAGGAGCCAAAGATCGGCGTGTGCAGCCAGAGGCGACCGGTGGCCAGCGTGAGTGGCCGGCAGTCATTGTGAGCGGCCAGCAGCCGGCGAGGGCTGCCTGAGCTGCTGTGAGCAGCCTACCGACTACCTCAGCTGGGGGGAGCGCAAGGCTCATAATACCAGCATGGGTCAGGGACCTCTGTCCTACACAACTAGACTGAGAAACAACAGCTTGAACTGGAGTGGGGTGGGGGCAGAAGAAGGGAAAAAAAGAAAAAATTAAAGAATATTGACATTAAAAGATTTAAAGATACCACTTTTTAAAACTGTTAGATTGGTGAAAATTACATCAATAGTAATTCAGAAAAATGTCAATGTATGCTAAAAGCACTGAGGAAAAGCTTGTTGGGTGGGAAACAAATTATATGGTCTCAAAGTATTACCCAACAGATTACCCACTGATCACAAAAAGATAAATGCTATGTTTACAATGGAGACATGGAAGTCACCACTTAAAACAAGTAATAGGACATATGTCTCCTGATGTGACAAAATAACATACATCACCCATGCAATATTCTTGGTGAAATCTGACTTGGTGAATATATATACAGGAAAACAATCAGATTTCAAGTTTGTGGGGACATCACACAATCGGTTGGGACTCCAAAAAAAAGTAGGGGGCCTTTTCTAGATTAACAATGTGTGAGACCTTGACTAGATACTGGATTAGTGGAGAACTTTTTTTGTGACAACTAGAGAATTTTAATGATGGACTCTATACAATATTAATGTTAATTTGCATTGTTTTGATAATTATTGATAATACTGATTACCTTTATTCTTAAGAGATGCAGCCATGTTGAAGTTCCTAAGTAAAGTTCTTACCTATAACTTTAAAATCATTTAAGAGGGGGGAAAAAAAGAACACAGACCTAACGTGACAATGTAGACAGTTCCTACCAGAACAAGAACAGGAAGGCTGAAGCACAGACGATGTATTTTATACATGCACATATCACCTGTTCATTTTTAAAAAGACCCTATTATAGCAAATTGAAAAATGATATATGCCAGGTTACACAATTTAACAGGTTTCCAGAAAATAGAAAAATTACATTTTTGGGGGTCAAATTCGTTAAAAGGACAATCCCATAAGGACTGTCCTTGCAGGAGGGAGGGAACTGACACTTCCACTGCTGTAACTAAGCAAAACCAGTAAGTACATGTTTCTGTAGGTTCATTTGAAAATTATTTAAAGTAAGTGCTAAGCAATGGGTAGATCTACGTATTTGTATTAATCAAGCAACTGAAGATGTTAAATAAATTTCAAGTCATCCTATGTTTGGCACTGAACAAGAGACTCTGACCGTCTATTATAAGTTTTATAAATCCCTGTGGCAAAAAATTAGAAAGCCATTTAAAAACATGTTGTAGGGGTGGCCGGTTCGCTCAGCTGGTTAGAGCATGGTACTAATACGATACCACCAAGGTTGCCGGTTCATCCCCACATGGGCCATTGTGAGCTGCACCCTCCTTAAATAAATGAATGAATGAACGAACGAAAATAATTCCTACCATCTTCTATAAAAATAAGAAATTGTGTCTTATAACAAATACAACTTAATCTGTCAATGTCCCTTTGACCACAGGAGTCCAAATTTGGTTGCTCTTGCAAGAATGGAACACACACTGCATGCTCTCCAGAAGCTATTATTCCCACTAACTTTGGCACTGTCAATTCATGCAGAATTCACTGTTAAGTAAAACTGCTAATTCCTATTCACTCATTAATATGATGCTAACTTCCTGTATTTGGACAACTATTTCGTTGGTTTCTTTACATTGAGCATAGGGCTTTCCATTTTATACTACTTCATCCTCTAATACCTAGTTCATATTCCCTGGTTTCAGCCTGAAGAAAGTTTCATTGTGTGAAATGTTAACAATCTCTCCCAGTTATATATCTGTCACTGATTTGTTCAATATACCCTGAGTCGTCTCACCAAAGTCACTTTAAAAAATGTAATACTGTCAATTTTCCTTCAATAGCATAAGATTTTTTTCATGTTATGTAATAGTTTTTGAACAATAATTTGTAAAATCAATCTCAAGTGAGCAGCCCTTGTACACATTTTCGGTACACTGAAAGGCTCTACCCTGATGTAGCTTTGAGCAAGAGCCAGGTTAATATTTAAAAAATTCTAAATCAAAAGTTTCAGGAAAACCTATTGAAAAATTAAAGGTATATACAAAACTGCCTATTCCCACAAATTCATGCCATGTCCATCACTACCAAACTTCATTTAAAATAGTGACTAACCTTAAGATGAAAATTTCCTAAACAGAATACAATATATCTCCACACTAAAATATACCATAAATAAAAAAACAAAGAACTGACTAATGTCTGCAATACATTCGTCCATAATAATTCAAGTCTTTAATACTACATATAAAAATGAAAATACATAAATACATCCTAATGGTTAAGGGCTCAGAGGCTTTGTTTGGAGTCAAGACTGACCTGTTTCAATTTCAAGCTCAACCACTTGTGTGCGCACTTCCCTACCAAAAACCAGATTCTTCAACTGTAAAATGAGTATCACTGATACCATCTGCCTCATGGATAGGTCTCAGGCATAAATGAAGCAAGATACAGAAAACACTGACATGGTGCCTGGATATCACAAGTGTTGCTGCTATAGCTGCTGCTGCTATTACATCATTTACTATTACTGGTACATACCACAAAAACTGGGCCAGGGACAAAAATCAGGTGATTAACAAGTAATATTAAAGCTTTTTAGAGATTTAAAGAAATTCAACATCAGTATAAAGAAAATATAAATTAAGCCAAATACCAAGTTCACCTACCAAATAAAAATACTTTCAATTGAAATGGTCGTTTTCATACATTATTTCTGACAGTATGAACTGGTGTATTTTCAAAGGACAACTGGCCTATTTTATTAAAAGCCTTAAGACTGCATATTCTTCAACTCAATAAATCTCACTTTTGAGAACTCGTGTGTAGGAAAAAAGGATGCAGACATATTAACAGTAAAAAATTAGAAAACAAATGCATGACAATGAGACTGGCTAAATGAATTTCAATACATCAATCCAAGCCGCACTGAATGACGTATTAACATTGCGAGATGTGTAAGATGTTACAGAGCATATGCAAACAGGTTATCTAGATGATTATACACTAAAGTGTGAGACAGCTCCAGATGTGATAGGACTGTGAGGTTTCTAAGTATTCTTTTTTCCCATTTTTTTAGTAACATATTGCTTTTATAATTTTATGCTACCCTAGAATGTAGTGATTATGATATACAGCTTGGCAAAGAGTCAGCGAAGCTTTTCTATAAACTCCTAAACATAAGCTGGAAAAGTTGAGTACTTCTCTTCCATAAGAGCAATTCAGAACTATATAAAATCAAGGAAATGGGCCATTTCCAAGGCAAAAATTTTCACTGGATATTCTGTTCGGAAATTTGGGGTTATTATTCTCATTCATTGGAAGTCCCAACAGATATAGTTTCTGTACATTTCTCTCTACATTCTCAAATTTCAATCAGCTGTGCCATTAATTAAATGTTAGTCCTGCTTTAAGAGTGTTGCATCATACTTAAGGGGAAAAAAAAACAGCATACTCATCATACTCTTACTACAGCAGCTTCTACCCATTAACGTTTATCTACTCTCAGAACATTTATGCCATCTGAAAAAAGAGATTCCTGCAAGTGTCAAACAAGCATTAGAAATATGTAAAAGAATGCTTCTCACAGGGATAAACTAAAAATCAACATTTCAAAATTATTTCAGTAAAGCAATAAATCTTGACTGGGAACTGAAACATCAAGGGCACATTCAATATGCAATAATAATCAACAAAAAATATACAAAGTATTTATTATTTCTAATATAACTAAAAACCTATGTTAATGTGGGTAACAAAATGGTTAGTGTATAAACCCCTGGTCAGGAGAAAAGCAGTATCTCTGTACTTAACTGATTCATGCTTAAGAATTTAGGGGGTCTTTGTCTTAAATCACCAATTGCTATTATTTATCACCATGGTCACATTATACCAAAAATATGATTTGCCAAAGAGCACAGATCATTCAAAATACACCTATTTCAGGATAGTGTGTATTTCTGATTACCTACTTAAATGGCATTACCATTTATCCAGCCTACCTGTTCAAAATACTTGATTTTTAATTTTATTTGCAATTTGGGGGAAGTCATTAGTTCAAAACTTGCACATAAAATGGTCATTTTTAAATATTTCAAATTTACAAAAACTATGGCTACACTGTGATCAACTACCCCCCCACCAAAACATCAAAAACACTCGTCAGAAAGTCCACCAAAATTTCTAATTCCCAAGGAATAAAAAGGAGTAAAATGGTACTGAGCAGTGTCTCTTTATGTGTACTCGTATGTGCCCATAACAGTTCTAGGGTAAGCTGCGAACTTCTGTCTTTCTATGAAGCTCCACATGGTGATGATGCTGCTGGAGCACAAACCATATTCTGAATAGCAAGAGGCAACAATAGTTATTCACAAGACTTCCTTTCCTCACTATCTTGTAGAAAGCTTCAATTGCATCCGTAAACTCAAACTGAGTTCAAAGTATACTTTTCAAAATATACCAATATCCCTTGGAAATATGTGTTTGGAAAATCAGGATTTTTCAGATTTTACACAAGTAATACTGTGCTTTTTTGCTGTAGTACCCTAATGGGACCTGGGGAAACACCCAGCTATCAAATCAAATATATTAATATTTCTGCAATAATACATATGCATAGTCACTAAATATAACAGATACTGGGAACAATCTCATGTCAATTGAGGCCAACTTTTGCCACCAAGTGAGTCTGTCAAGTTAATGAAAACCTTTCATATATTTTTAAATTTCTGAATTATGAAAAGACTTTGGACCAGTATTACAAAAATTTTATAAAGAAATAATTTTTAATAAGGAAATGTGACTTAAAGCTACTATGTTTTCCATCACTCAGCCCTAAACAGTAAGGTATATAATTATACCCTAAGTTTGAGAATTTAACAGTAAAAAGCATATAAAATAGAATCCCATATTTTGTTATCCTGAACTTGATTTTTATCACAAATGAAGATAAACTATGCCAAGATTCTATCTCAATTTTTTAAAACCTTATCTCTAATAAACAACTTCCCAAATTTCAGAAAGGACTAAGCAAAAAAAAAGTAAGCAAAAACAACCATCCATGTTACCACTCCCAAAGAAATAAAACACAATTGGGTAATACCTCAATAGCATTGCAGGGTCTTAAGATACTTTTGTGTGATGACGACTGTGGTTCTTTTTAAGTCCTTATCATTTACAAATACTAAAATATAGATTAAATATATTAAGGATTTATTTCCAAATAACAAGGAAGAGGATAGATACAGGTATAGATGAAAGAAAATTGATTACCCAAGGATTGGTGAAGCATGGATATATTCTCTTTTGTGCATGTTTGCTATTCTTGCACAATAAAATTAAGCACCAAATATATGCGTACACATATCTGAAAATAAAAATTCCATGTGAATCTCCAACTATACACAGAAATATTCAACAAGATAGTAATTTTTCACTCAGCAAATCTGTAACTCTATAAATATTCCTATTCTTTCATTTATACTTATTAAAACATGACACTGAAACTCAGTGTCCAAGCCTTAAATATAATACTAGCAAAAGATCCAGGTAATTCACAAAATTAAAAACTAATTAGTAGTCACTTACACTGACAGAAAGTAGATAAACTGTTATCACCTTTTGGAGAGCAACCCAGATTGAAAAGTTTTTAAAACATGCATGTCTTTGAACAATTGTATTTCTGGGGATTAATTCTTTTAAAAAAATTTTTAAAAATTAATGGTATTTTAGTTCTAAGAGCGCTCAATTGTTTATAAACCTGTTATAAAAGAGAAAAATTGGGCGAAACCCTAAGGACCCAACCACAGACTTTTGGTTAAGTAAAATATTTTATACATATGCAAGTAACACCATGAGCCTATTAAAATTTTTAGATCTTTATTTACTAACATCTTATGTTCAAGTGAAAAAACTTAAAAAATTACTACTTAAACGTATGTGATATATGTTACGATATGACTTCTTGAAAAGCCTGCTTATACAAAAAAACCTGGACACACCAAACTTTCATTTTGACTGGTTGAAGTATGTCTTTGGCAGGATAGGGGTAGGGCTGGTTTGCATTTTCTCTATGTTATATACCCGGGAGCCAAAAATGTATACGTGACTTGTATTCATCTTTTGTTATTTGTATATATTGAGTATTACAATTTTAATAGTTTTTTCTTTCTTAAAATGTATATACATATTTTGGGCACCATGTTTCTGGCACCCTCTGTATGAGCATACATTGCTTAAATGGATTAAAGGTAAAAAACAGATGGGGTACCTTCTCTTAAAAACCCACATCAATTAAATCATGTCATTTGTCTACCTTTTTAATTTCAATAAAGCTACATCTTAAACAGCACAAACAAATGCGTAATTCCAACTTAAGAAGCCAACAAATTTTCAAAGACAAGGGAAAACATTTCTTTGGGAAGCACACTTTCCTGTATCAATTTTAGCCATAAAGTTTTTTAAGTTAACACCAAAATCACATTTAAAGGATTAATATAAGGAATGACGGTGTGCAATAAATGTTGTTTTCAGAATACAGAATTTTAGTTAAAAGGACTAGGGGAAAATTCTTTAACATGTATTCCACTAAATTATTCCTAAATGTTATTCTGCCCTAGCCAGAAAAACCTAAGACCAGTTTGATTAACTTCCAGAGTTATATTAATTCTAAAATCAACTCAAAAGCCATAGGTTAATCTAAATGGGAAACAGGAATATTTCAGACTGGTAAAATTGGAATCAGATTAGGTAGGAAGAAAAGTCAGATGTCCTCTAATCTGTTAATGGCTACCTCTTAAAAATAGCTTCATATTCTCACTGGAGAATAATAATGTTTAGAAATGATAGTTTTTCCAAATTTTGATTACAGCTCTATCACAGGCAACATGGACGCCTACGCCCTCAAATGCTAACTCGATGCATTTCATCACAGCCAAACCCATTTTAAGGCTGATTTTTCAACTTATCAAAACTTATTAAACTACTCCACAGGCTGTAGTCATACCATACCCAGACAGTATTAGAAGAATTGAAATATATCTACAATAAGTTTTATTAAATTAGAGACCAAATAATACTGTGTTGCTCTTTATAATACTGTCTTTAAGCACATAGAACAAGTTTCCTTCCACCTTCCTAAATCCCTCTCCCTTGCCCAGAGGTGATCAATTTTGTTTCGTATGTATCTTTCCAGATTTCTCTATGCCTTTACATAGTAGAAAATAAAGTTCTATAACAGATGAGCTAGTGAAAGAGCTAGAGTACTAAGGCGGGGAAGTGCTTGAAGGCCTATGAGGGAAAATATTACTGAGGTAGTGGCTTTTGAGTAAACACCTAAATGAACTGTAGAACCTAACCTTATGAATGCCTGGGGGGAGAAAAATACAAGGAAAGGCTTTGAGGTAGAAACATCTAGGATATTGAAGACAAACTAATAAGTCCAGTGTGGCTGGAGTAGAACGAGGTGTGCTCCAACAATGTTTAAATAAAAAATAATTTATTACAGTAAGACACATTGCCATTAAGCACTCTCGCTTCTAACATTTATCCCATCGTTCTTGCCACTTTCTGAAGCAGTTCTGGAAGTCCTCTTTCGTGTCTTCAGTTGCACTGCTGTGGCTGCCTTGATGTCCTGAATCATTCTGACTTTGGGAAGAGTCAGAAATAGCACGGAGTCAGATCTGGTGAATAAGGACACACTGTAATTTTTTTTGACAGAAATTACCGCATACCAGAAGCGAAGTCTGACACAGTGGAAGATGATATACAGCACACTTTAAAACATCTCAACCGTAGCTCATACCCGGACTGACTGCACCGAACAAGCTGAAATTTGTCAGTTACTAAAGTTTGACATGTGTTCCAACTCTTGTATTCAAGATTTCTGCTTTTCCATTGGATGGCACTCGGCAGCAGCATTCACCATAGCAATCACAATGGAAAGGCTCCGTGTCACACCACTTCTGGTACAGCGATTTCTGTCAAATAAAAACATTATGGTGTGTCCTCATCCACCTTATTCACCGGATCTGGTACTGTGCGACTTCTGGCTCTTTCCCAAAGTCAGAATGATTCAGGTATCCAAGCAGGCGCAACAGCGCAACTAAAGACACTCACAAAAGAGGACTTCCAGAACTGCTTCAGAAAATGGCAAGAACGATGGGGTGTGTTCGAAGCGAGAGGGAGTATTTTGAGGGGTCTTAATGGCAATGTGTCTTTTACTGTAATAATTTTATCACATCGTGTATTAGTAAGGGAGAGGGGCACAACAGATCACAAAGGGTGTCTTGTAAGTAACAGTGAAAATTTTGGCTTTAATGCTGAAATAGGCAGTTTTAGGTGAGCTTCAAGCAGAAACTCAGGCAATACAATTTTCAAGCATTACATTTTTTTTTTATTAGGAAAGGGGAACAGGACCTTACTGGGGAACTGTATTTCCAGGGCTTTTTCCAAGTCAAGTTGTTGTTCTTTCAATCTTAGTTGTGGAGGGCGCAGCTCACCTCCAGGTCCAGTTGCCGTTGCTAGTTGCAGGGGGCACAGCCCACCATCCCTTGTGGGAGTCGAACTGGCAAACTTGTGGTTGAGAGCCCCGCGCTCCAACCAACTGAGCCATCTGGGAGCTCAGCGGCAGCTCAGCTCAAGGTGCCATGTTCAATCTTAGCTGCAGGGGGCGCTGCCCACCATCCCTTGTGGGACTCGAGGAGTCAAACCGGCAACCTTGTGGTTGAGAGCCCACTGGCCCATGTGGGAATCGAAGCAGCAGCCTTCGGAGTTAGGAGCATGGAGCTCCAACTGCCTGAGCCATCGGGCGGCCCAAGCATTCTTTTTTAATAGGAGCTACCACACACTGATGGGGAGGGGCAAAAGAAACAAATCTATTGTAATAATGCATGAGACGATGGTGGCTTGAAACTGGAACAAGTGTTGGCAGTTTGAGTGGTACATTCTTGTTTTATTTTAAAGGAAAAACTGACAAGATTTTCTACAAGGCCAAAGGTGAGGTATGAGAGAAAAAAAGTCTTGGCTAACCAACGTCTGACCTAAATGACAGGAAAACTGGAGTTTCATGAACTGAAATGGGCAACATTGCAGAAGAACTTGGTGTGAGGGAAGAATAGCAGGAATCCCAGTTTTGGACTTTAATGTGTTTACTTCCCTAAAAGAATGCTGTCACATCCAAAGATTCTATAAAATTATACCACAAAGCTACATACAACTACCTAATTTATTACCTTGGACACTTCATGTCATTTAAGGTGTTGTGAATTAAACAAATATATAACAATATTTAGTATAAAACACTTTAAAATACATTTTTAAAAACCCAAAGTCCAAAGCAGTTTCTTCTTGGTACTTTAACCAAATAATTAAAGTTGTTTTTCTGAATACTACACGTCAAGTAGTCAGTCTAGTATAATTAAGAGCTGAAATCTGCATGCATGCTTAACAGCCTGGATTGGAATCCATAGTCCACCATTTATTAGGTATGTCTAACTTTAGGCAAATTATTTAAATTCTGTGCTTAAATATTCATATCTCCAAAGTGTGAATATTATTTACAAGGTTATGTATGATGATTAAACAAGTTAACAGAAGAACTTTAACAATGAACACATGGTAAAGTGTCCAGATTATTACATCCAAATGGAATTTCAGGTTCTTCATTTTTCCTATCAAATAGGAAAGTGATTATTCTATACCAGACCCAACAGGGGTATTAGAGAAATAACCAGTAATTTCCTAAAGCCTGACAAACCTATCCTCTTCAAACTAATTACCGTTGCTCACTAATACACATGAGAAACTCATTTGAGGGCAGTCGGTTAGCTCAGTTGGTTACAGCGTAGTGCTCTTAACAAGGTTGCTAGTTCGATCCCCACATGGGCCACTGTGTGCTGCACCCTTCACAACTACATTGAAACTAGTACTTGACTTGGAGCTGATGGGTCCTGGAAAAACACACTTAAAATAAAAAAAATAATAAAAAAACAGGGCAAGTACCCTCAAGACTAGGATTACTACTTTTTTCCCAGAGATTAACAGATAATGGCCTACTCTAATAGGTCTTCTAATTTATTGTCCTACTTGAACTTAGTCCTCATTACTAACATTCCCCACAAAACAGCCAGAAGGAAATTCCACAGAAAGCAATGAGATCTCATTCTCCAAAATCCTTCAACAGATAATCTAGATCTTAAACATAGCCCTACAAGGACCCATTATTATGTTTGGTACTTGCCTACCTTTCAAATTTTGTTTCTTATCCTATGTATTCTTAATGACTCTTCTGCAGTAGGTAGTATTTCTTGCTCAGAGGCCTAATTTTTCCCCTTACTATCTGCTTTCAGATGTGGCAATCCATTTACAGATCTCAATTTCAACATCAGTTTCATTAAGGTCTCTTCACTAGCAGAACCTGCACTTTCATATTCTAATTTGGTTCCCTCATTACCATCTCATCCTGCCTGTTCTTTTCCTTCAGGAATATAGATTACTACAGTGCTAATTGTTCTTTATCCCCTCAATGGTCTATAATATCCAAGAGGGCAGGGGACAGTATGTTTTGTTTATCCCTATATGCCCAAGTCTAATGGTGATTTTCCGAATAAGCACTCAAATGTTTAACAAACATCTCTATTTGAATGTTCCACGAGCACCTCAAAAATTAATACTTAAATTTTTTTTCCTACTCTCAACCCTAACCCTTTGTTTACCCATCATCTATCCCCATCCCAGAAGCTAGAAACCCAGGGGTCATGCCAAATCCCTCACTCTTCATCACATCACAAATTTAAGTCCTCCTAAATTTATCCCCTCCTCTCTAATCCCAATACCACTGCTTTTGACCAGTTCAGGTCGTATTTTTCCTTGTATTTTAATATCTTCGTTATTTATCACCTACTTCCAATCTCATTCTCCTCTAACCCTAGTATTCCACACCATCAGAATGACATTTCTAAGAAGGAAAATTTGATGTCACTCCAGTTTATAATCTTTCAACAGCTCACCACTGGTTTCTGGATAACATACAAACTCCTTGGCATGGCATTAAAATTTTTTACATCTGGCCTTACCTCTCTAAGGTCCAGTTCAGCTTCCTTTCTCTTAGAAGCATTTCCTGACCTCTGAAGAGTCAATTAGGTACCCATTCTTGCAGGTTCCATGCTTACCTCTAATCGCATCACATAAGCTCATCCGTCTCCCCGCATGAGGCTGAAGAACTATACTTTTGTTTCCCCCAAACCAGAACATGACCCATACAATGAATTTGTAGAATTAGCAAGTAAGAAATAAATTAAACTCAACCTCTAGTGAACAGCAGCCACACAATGACAGCAACCAAGTAGAAATAGCTGTCACAGAATAGAGCACATCAGTAAAACTTGGTCCAATAAAAGAAAAATTTCCATTCCTCTTCCAGATAACCTAAGGACATTTTACTTAACTTTTTCCCATTGTGTTTTCCTCCGAGGCTGCCTGCAGTTTCACTTGAACTAGATTTTACCATTTCAGTAGGAGTAAAGGAAGGGATCAAGTAAGTAATTTACCCTAGCACCACAGCACTGAATATGCCTTTAAAAATCATTCTACTTTTTGCCCCAGCTCAAAATCTATTAAAGCAATTCTAAATCAATTTGTCAAAATTTTCAGCAAAATACAAGTTGCAAAATTCTTAACTCTGACTATCCACATCCTTATCTCTGCATTAATCTTGTGATTAGAGCAGATTCACTCTTTCATTTACCACCTTTGGAAAATGACTGGATTCTCCAACATATAGCTGGGCCACAAGTCATTGAAAAAGCGGTCCACCCTAGATCTTCCCTGATGTGCATACAAAGATTAAGAGGATTTCCCTGCTTTGAGGTTAAAAAGGCTACCTATCCTTTTCTTTTTAAAAACCTTCCAGAGAAATAGTATTTTAATATTACAACAAGCTTCTTGTGGTTTGATTCATGTTAAATATCAATGATAAAAATAGTCTAAATAAAATACAACCCAAAATTGTTGTCACTAACCCAAGGAAGACTACTCCAAATGACATTTTTTTACTAATTTGCAATAGAATTACTAAGAAAAAGGACCACCTTGTTGCTTGCTAGTCATTAAAACAAACCATTTTCAAAGTACTGTATATGTAAACTTCAGCTATTTTCAATTATCAAAAATTCCCAGGCAGCACAAGTTAATTAGGCATAATTCCATTAGTTTACCAAAAAAAAAAATAAATAAAAAAATAAAATATATATGAAGTGGTCTCCCTTGGGAAATATCTCTTGAGATACACACAAAGGATTAACCCTAACATTTCCAGAAGCTATCACCTATACCTCATCAACTAAACTTTAACTGGTGTATTTCCTAGTCTTTGCAATGAAACTAGTGGACCTCACACCTCTTACCATCACCCAGGAAGGGTGTGCATCTGTTCCGAAGGCCCCCCTGGCTCCAGGTCATCCTGGCTGCCGCTGCTCCAGGCTGGGCATCCATGTTGCTGCAGCTTGTGGTTTGTGAGGGGTAGTGTACAGGAAAAGCAGGATGGGATTTCAAGGGAAACAGGAGAAAGATGGCTTTCTGGGAAAATGCCACCACCATCATAGGTGTTAAGTAGTACCACACACATTTTATTGCAGCACAGTTTAAAAATTTAACAAATGAAAGATTAAAAATAAAAAAAAAACAAAAATAAAAAAATTAAAAATACAGACGTCCAGAGATGCTCTAAAACAGTTAAGTTAAAGATCAGGAAAAATAAGGTCACAGACTTAACAGCCAGTAAAATTCTTTCGAGCGTGGGGAAGGGGATGAGGGCAAGGGTGGGGTTGGGAGAGAAAAGGTTTATGTGATCAATCCACTTAAAAATGCTAATGCCTTCACTTTCTCTCCCAAGATGCAAAACTTCAAAGTCAATTAGGAGGCCGGAGAAATTCTTATGAACATTCAGAAAAACTCCATTTTAATCCGGTTAAAAATCATCAGTGTCATTATTATCATCATCATCACCATCATAAGTATAATAATAAATAATAGTAACTAGTAACAACAATAAAAAGGAAATCAGCGGAAAGTCAGGAAAAATGTAAAAAAAAAATTGGAATAACTTACTGTAGCTGAAGATCAAAAAAATCTCACTGTAAAAAAACAAAAATAAAAATAGCCCAGATTAGAAAAACGGGAGGTGCAAAAATGTCAAGTCAGTAAAGTTCATTTCTTTTCTCTTTCCAAAAGCAGTTTCCTCAAAAACCGCAAGGGTAAAGTTCTCAGTAGCAGACAAGCAAAGCCCTTTCCACATCATCAATCAATCTTAAAAATACACGAGGAAGTAGAGAGGTCAGTTTATGAGAGGCTAAAAGGCTCCTCCTCCTCAACCCAACTGCTGCAGAAAAAAATAGAAATAGAAATTTTAAAAATTACAACTTAAATCCAAGTCCCGTTTTTGAAAACAAAAAAAAAAACACCTGTAAATTTGCTGTAGTGCACACCAAGTTGCATTATGTTTAAAATGTCTTTATAAAATCAGTTTTGGAATGGGAATGTGTGTGTTCTGGAAGGGTGGGGAAGGGAGGTTAAAAATCAAAGCTGAGCTCCAGTGAGTAGGGATGGGGTTCGCCTTGCTGCCCTGTGAAAGGAGAAGGGACAGATTGAGTCAGAGTTCCTCAGAAATGTTGTGCCATAAACCCCCAAGACAGACACATCTGTCCATTGCATCTAACACATTTTGGTAAAGCATAACATTCCACTGGGATGGGGAGAGCCTCTACAGAATCATTTCTACCAGTGACTTTCTTCACAATTCTTCAACATCAGTAGATAACTAAAATTAAAATACACGCATGTATTCCCTTAAGGGTCTCAAAAAATATCTAAGTTCAAACATTCATCTTGATAACCAGCAGTCTGGGCAAGGAAAATATAGAAAAACCAGGCCAACAGAGATAAAGAAGTGAGCAAATGTGAAATATCAAGATTATGAAGGTAAATGAATTCATGGGTTTTTAAATTTTTAAGTCCATGTAGTTTTTCCTGTAATACAGACTGAAGAATGGTCTACCATGAAGGTACAAAATAGAAATGATATCTGTTCTCAAAGCCAAAGACTGATAAAAGTATAGGACCTAACAGATTCTACAGTAACTGGGAAAGATGCTTTAAATAAGGAGCACATTATTCCACTCGTTGACAAAATGAAAAACCACAGATGAAGGAAAAAAGATATGGCTACTGACTATTCAATGTCATAAAACAGGTAAAAAATTATAGTCCTTAAGAAATTTGTGGTCCCACTATTTATAAACTAGTATATGTAGCTAATTCCAAGATATGAATTCTAAGGATCGGATACATAATATCAAAAACATACAACAGACTGACTGCCTCATCAGTGAAAACATTTGCAATTGGACTGTACCTAGGTGTTTGAGCAAATAAGAATGAACTGGTTGCATTCACATTTCAATATTTAGCCATGAGGTTTGATTCTCATCTCCAAATGTCTGTAAACGAAAACATTTTAAGCTGAGTTGTTTTTAAGAGTGTTCCATGAATCAATTATGTATGAACACTACAGCAACAGAACAGGTACTATAACTTAAACTTTAACTGTAAATTTTTAAAAAGTAGACCGGTTTAGAAATGACATGTTACTCTTACACTTGGATTCATATGTTACATTGTACAAAATGTACAGCCAATAGAAAAAGTTGTAGAAAATATAAATTCTCCTGAATGTTATCTCCTTTGAGTCAGTGTTTGGGATGTACAGTAATGGTGAAACATTCAATTTTCTTTCTTGCAGTCACAGCCTGAACCTGGTACTTAAAATTTTCAGGATATGTTAAGTAACT
This sequence comes from Rhinolophus ferrumequinum, assembly GCF_004115265.2. Lineage (NCBI taxonomy): Eukaryota > Metazoa > Chordata > Mammalia > Chiroptera > Rhinolophidae > Rhinolophus > Rhinolophus ferrumequinum. The sequence continues at coordinate 72,091,399 of NC_046289.1, forward strand.
TTGTGACTCATATACAAACAAATCCTTTGCACATGTATCACAAGACATAAGCCTAAAGAGAAGTGGTTAACATCAAAAGCATTTACATCTTTCAAAGTCAAGAAGGTATCTCCCAAGATGTTATATAAATTGATGCACTATCACTCATAAAAAAGACCAAACTACTTTAGCACATAATTCTAATCCTCTGTAATTAAGAGTATACCTACATTATACTGTCAATCCTCTGGGAGGTTTGAATCCCTTCTTCTAAAAGGGTATTCTCAAAGGGAGGTCTGCCAACAAGCATCACTGGCACTTACTGGAAATACAAACTCTCGGGGCCCACCCCAGACTGACTTCATGAGAAACTCTGGTGGAGACCCCAACCATGTTTTAACCAGCCCTCTTGCTGATTCTGATGTCAGCTCATGTTTAAGAACTGTGAAAAGTTTAATGAGGAACCTCTATCCCCTAGTTAAGATCAAGTCTTTATAAACAAAGTGCCTCATCCTTCCAGTGTACTGACAGCAGGTGTGAGCACCAAGGCTTCATTATGTGTTCCTTACACTATATAAAATTATTCCAAGAAAATTATAACCTATAATAGTAAGCACACCAAGATAATTTTTAAAACCCTATAGTAATCCTTTTCCTTTATAAACCCCAAATTTCCTGCATCTAAGAGACCACGTGCAGTTATGCTACATCTAATAGTTCTGGATATCAACAGTCAATAATTCTCTAGTAAATCTAACCATGTACAAAACCATTATTTTCCCTAATCCCAATGAGAATGAATACGAGCAAATAAAGTTCCCCAAAGACAACTACTAATAAAATTATTTGACTGAAACACTGATTAAAGGCAGTTAACATTAATAATATACAAAAATGGCTTTTAATAGTAAAACTTCCTGTACACTTTCCAGCCTTCTGACAACAAATGAGTTATAGAAATCAAATTAAAACAAAAATCTAAGCCCCTTTATAAGTATAAAACTGAAATCCAGGAAGTTTAACTGATTTGCCTGACATAGCCAATAATAATGGGGAGAATAAAATCCAGTTCTCTTAACTGCTAAGTCAAGATTCCTTCAACTGTTACTCTTGCAACTGTTACTCTCAACATCTCACATTCACCACTTAAAATAATCTTTAAGATTAGAATAACTAGCTATTTTGAGTTTATTCTTTGCTTGTTTCTAACAGCAATTCCATCTAAAACAAGGTCAACATGCTATGTGAAACCCTCTAGAGACCTAATTACAAATATAAGCTATGTTTCAATTCTCTACAGAAGGAATAGCAAACATTCGACAATGCATGAGCATGGGAAACAGTAAGGTCAGAAGACCTGCAACTTAGTCATCTTGCTTAAACCTTTCCTCTCTAGCCAACATGTTGCTAATGCCTACTTACATGAAAACACATCATTTCACCCCAATAAACTTTAATTTAAAAAAAAAGAAAAGTAAAAAACATACACCTGGAATTGTTTCAGGTATTAATTCTGTGGCCAAATTATTCCTGATGGATTAACTCAAAGAAACTGTTACCTTGGTACATGCTGATCCCAAGCAACCCATATTTCTAACACCTCAAGGCAAGAAAGTGCCCTTCAATTAATCTCACCTCAATAATTGTTCTTAAATATTAATTCCTGACATTTATCTTTATTTGCCAACAATATTTTCATTAGGTAGGTGATTTCCTAAATTAATCAATCACTGCCCTTATTTCATTTCTAACAATTCTGCAGTGACAAACTTTACTTTTAAGCCCATGTATATTAATACGTGTTTAGACTTTAAAAAAAAAAATCAATTCTTTTGATCCCAATTACATACATTTTCAATTATCTACATGGTGAGGAATCAACAGATGTCTAGCTATCTAGAATAAGAGTGCTTTCACTTCCTTTTAGATAGGTTTCCTAAAGGATGATTCTACCCTGCAGTATTGGTTTACATTGGGCTTAGTAAGTTTTTGTGAAATTAACACATTGTAAAAATTAAGAGCAACTAAACCTTACAAGAGGATTTAAAAAAAAAGCAATTTTTTGGATAAGGGAATGTAATTCTACTTAGAAACCTATGTATGATTTTTATAAACTTATCAAAAATTTTTAGCAAGTTTCAAGACCTAGTAAATAGTGGGCACTGTAACACTTGCTTAATAAGAAGTATGTAGGTATACATTTTTGCCAGTTTAGATAGTCTGGAAAATTAATGTCAGAATATCCTGAAATTTATCTTAAGACGTTATAATAAATGCATTTCTCCTAATTAAATATTTTTCCCAAGTGCAGTTGGGAATTTCCAGTTACTGCTAGTGCTTGCTGTAATTAGGATCCCGTAAAGATTGAAATATAGTATTTTTAGTGCCTAGTATTCCAATAGCTAGCTAAAACCACTTGACTTACTAGTTCCGCTACTGATTTAGTATGATCCTGCCACCAACACTCTTATGCCTGAGTTTCTGTCTGAGAAAGATAGTAATACCTACCTCAAGCAAAGTTCCACTAACTTATATATTTCAAGTGATTTGTAACCTGCAGATAAAAAGTAAGCCAGCTTTAATTACTGTTAATATGTAAATGAAATTACAATCTTTTAAAAAACAGAATTGAAAAGAACTACTTCCAGGTCCATCATTTTCTCAGAGAGAAGATAAAAAGTAATCAGTAAAATACGAAATAATATCTATTATTTTTATGCCCTGCGGTACGCTCCATAATTTAGAGGCTTGCGGTACTATTACATCTACTTGGTAACCGTTCCCCATCCCCCGCCCAATTTTTAAATTTCATAGGAGGCATCAGCACTACATTAACTTCAACTATACTGAGCACCTCGATCTTCCCTTTCATTATCTCTTCGAGTCCTCATGGTCGTAGAAAATGAAAGGAAAGCTGCCGTTAGCATAGAAAGAGAACGAAAAAGAAAAGCCATTTTCCCTGACGATCGTGGCCTAGAGCACACCAGGATAAATCTACGGAAGGGCTGAGGCCTATAAAACTCGCTCCTGCATAAGATCTAATCCCCCAATGCAAAACAGAATAAATGGGGGCCTGGTTACTCTACCGAGGAGAGAGCCCTCCACTTCTCTCCCACCCCCTCGCGAACTTCGAGGAACCCAGCCATCCCCTTCTTCCGCCTCCTCCACTTACCCGAAGGGGGAAGGAGAAGAGATTCGATTCTGAATCTCCTACTCCCGGGTTGTACGTGAAGAAGCCGACTGCTCCCCGAGGTCGGCAACGCGGTCGCAACCACTCAACCTTCGTCTCTTCACAAAATGGCCCCCGAGTCTCCTCTGCCGCCGAGGCGAAGGCCTATCCCCGCCCCATTCCAGAGAATCTTCCTATTGGCTGTGATTTTTCTCGCTTCAGCTTCTAATTAGACAGTTCTACCGCTCTTCACAATTTTGCCCAATAACAATCAGTAGTGGGTTAGACTAAGCAAAAGAATTTCCGCATGCGTGAAAGAAACTAGTTTGTAATTGGTTACTTTTCCTGTCATTTATCGCCTGAGAAATGCTTATTGGCCACGGTACCTGACGAAGCGCTGGGTAGAAACTCGCCTTTGTATCGCGCACAGCTTCACATCCGGGTACCCGGGAGGTCTGATTGGCGGCCGCTGTATCCTATCTCTGCTCCTTAGAGTGCCTACTAGAAGGACCGCCTATATCTCGGAATTACCGCTGCGCTGGGGCAGGGAGGGATTGAGGGATTTTGGTAGGTGGGGGGCTCAGGGAGGTTCTGCTCTAGCACCGGGCCTAGGATAAAGGTTATGGGCCAAATCCTCCCTTGTGCAGTATGGGTAAAGGGCTTAGAGCGGGGAGGGAACATGTGTGGAAAACTAACCTGCCCAGCAGTTTTTCCAACCTTAGATCCTATCTCAGTTGCAAACAAGAATGTCAGTCAGCTACTTCCTGGACAACTTTTCTTAGCCTGTCAAGGTTTTCTTCAGACAACCCATATCTCATCCAAACCGACTTTTGACTATCACGCTTCACTACATAAAGTAAAGGAAGTCTAAGATGCTGGCCTGAGATACCCATCCTTTGACGCCAAGTAATCGCACTAATACCATACACGTGCCAATCAAATTTTCCTACCCATCTGTCACCCCTCCCCACCCCCAATCTGGTCCCTAAATTCCCTTTATCCTGAAATAGCTCTTCTTGAACCTGTTCACTCAGGTCATTTCCTGTCGATCCTTCCGATTATATTAATATTATAGCAGCCAGGCATGCAATGGAATAGGACAAGCTATCCTAAGAATGAGGGAAATTTCTCTGTGCTGTTAGGGAAAACGAGGTACAGAACAATATCTAGATAAAATGATTCTATATATACATTTTAAGGGACATATGTATATATGAGTGTAGTTTTATGCATTAGTTTTGAATTTGTTCGGAATTCTAGAGAAATTCACAAGGAAGCTAGCAGTTACCTGTCAAATGACAAAACTAAGATAATTTAGTAATGAGTTTAATGTCCTTTATTCAAGGGAAAACAATCCGTGGATTGGGGGAGTACAGTGCCTCACAAGCAGTGGAGCACTCTTCTTGAGGGATTTTGGGCAAGAGCAACTTTTATAGTGTTAGAAATGGCAAAGTGGGGAACAGCATGATTGTCTGGAGTTGATTATCTGACCTTATTTAGAAAGATCAAGGAACAAGGAAGTAAATATACAGCCCAGAGTTGTCCTGGTGTTTGGTGATTGGATTACTGGATATACTGCATTTCTCGTCAAGAGGAGCTTTTACAGGAACACAAAAGTTCGGTTTGCAGGTGACACCCCAGAAGGAGCGGCTCCATCTTGAGCCTAGAAATTTATTTCAACATACCTTTGGAAATGAACCTTTTACCTTATTGACACTGAGAAGGAAAATATCTGTCAAAAAGAATTCTATGGTTAACTGGGCCCAAATTTATAATTAAAGTCTAACAGCTGTTTGTTTACAGTGAGCTGCTCATGCACCACTGTATTTTAGGGAAAAGCCAAAGACTGAGCTCCTGATCTACCTGCACTGTGTTCCTGCCAGCTGAGTAGACCCTTACAAAGAAGCTTCTGGTATTCTATTTGGACCAATGAGACTGAGACCTTTCCCGTCCAGTAGGAGCTATGAAGTTTTACCCTCATTTTCATCTTTACAAACTGATCAGAGCACGTCCATATTGGGCAATCAAAATGGGCAATTCCAACCAATCAAGACAGTGCTATTTGGACCAATCAAACTATTCAGATTTGGAGGCCTCGGTTACATAGAAATGGACCAATCAGGGACCAGGGGCAGGAACTTCTGTATAAGCCACTTTCCTTTAGGCCTCAGTGAAGTCCACTTTCAGCTGCCTTTTTCCTGTTTGGGCTGTAACATCAGAGCTGTAACACTTGAGCTGCTTCACTTCAATAAAGTCTCCCTTCACCGAACCCCATTCTGGGGATTTCTGTTGTCATTGGATTTGTGGCAATGAACTTCAGTTGACAATCTTTTTCAATAGAGTGCCTTTCTACACTGTTTGGATTTCTTGCCATATGCATGTATGTATTGCTACAGGCTAATTTAAAAAGCAAAAACAAAAAGAATGTAAGGAAAAAATTATACTAAAGTGTTAATGGTAGTTCTCTCCTGGTGGGACATGTGGTCTTTTTTCCTTCCTTCTGCTTTTCTATATTTTCTAAATTGTCTGTATTGAAAAAGTAATCAAAGGGAAAACATCCTCCATGTGCTTACAGCTCAGCTCAATTGCCACACTGCAGTTTATTTAAAACTCCCTTATAGCACTGGGGTTAATTTTATACTCATCACTTCTCCCTTCCTGGATGGTATGCTTTTTGATGGCAGAAATTAACTTTAATTTCTCTCAGTATTCCCCCTTGCTTGCTATACATATCACAGGGCTTTAAACAGAGTGTCGTTTATATTAAGATAATCATAATTTTTATTTATGGGGAAATTGCTATTTCCTCAGGACAAACAGGTAGACTGTCTTTTATTATATATTTTATATAGCACGTACTCAGAGGGACCCAGAGGCTGTAAGGCTTGGTTGACATGTGATTCATGTAACTCTTGGTTTAAGTAAACTACAATAAACACTAAAATGTTTTATTGTTCATTGTTATAATAAGAAGTCTATAAAATGTTCATGAAAACTACTTATTTTCATTTTACCAGAAATCAGTTTTGCTGTGTGAGCTTTGTCATGACCTACTTATTTATGTTTTCAAGAATTCACCCTTATGTTAATTGAGATGGAAATAGAGGAGCCAAGAAGAATTAACAAGTCCCTCCATCAAGTAAGTTAGAATTTACTAAGGATGAGAAAATCAGTGCAAAAATAGCGTAATACAAATCAGAATGCTAAGTAGCATGTTGATGACAAACATTCATAACTATCTGGTTCTAAGATCTGTAAACCTAGGTGGGTGAGATGGAGACTTGGAAGTTCCCTTGATCTCTTTTGTGTACTCTACACTCTCTTACATATCTCAAGCTGAATGCCTCTATCGGGTGGCTGTGTATAGGGAGAAAGAAAGCCATGAGCCAGACTCCAGTAAGGGAAGGGGAGTGAGAGGACAGGTAGGGAAACAGAAAAGCAGTAACTCCTTACCTTAGGCTAAAGTGAAAACAAAGCAAAACTGAACTTTTGTCTTTATTCCAGAAGTAATTCTCTTTGAAGAAGGCTTTATGTGACTTGGAGGTATTACTGGAATAAAGTATCACCTATAACCTTCCCTCCTCCCAATTCCAAGCCACCTGTTAAGAAGACCGGGAAGAAAGGAAAAGCAGTAGCAGCTGTGAAATACCGCATTTACTTTTTACCTGTTATTAGCTGAATAGTCTCCTCAATGTCTATCACGCTACATAACCTCCGTCCGTCTACCTAGTCATCTATCTTATTCCATTCAACAGGTTAAATAGGATTTTACAATTTTTATTGCCTCTCTCTCTCTGCATCCTCCATCATCCAACATGTCATAAGCATCTTCCCCTGAAGCATGCGAAGGTGGCCTCTGATAAATCCAGACGAAGCACTTATTTAAAACTTCACAGAGCTCTCGAATTTACCCAACACTACTTTATACTTCTTTACACTAATTTGGAGACCTTTCTGATTATTGGCAATGTATCTTCTACAGGCAACCAACCATGTTCTGCTTGGAAAATAATATGATAAAGGTATCATTTACTGCTTTCAAGACCCCTTATTCTTTTACTGCAGCCTATTTCTCTAACATTGAGTCTTTCCTTAAGCTGATCTTGCAAACTGCTGTCATGGTAATCATCTGAAAGCATTCATTTTTATTTTGTGACTCCCACACTAAAATCCTAAAATTGCTCTCTATTCCAGTCTTCCTTTGTCATTGTTTCCAGGTATGTCATTGTTCATACCTCTTCCCTGACTGTCCCCTCTTACCTAACAACGTTATTCCCTCCATTAGTACCTAGGATGAAGCCCTGCAGTCTTCATTCTACAGGTCACATTGCTGTTCTCTTTCCCCATAGTCCATTCTTTAAAACCCAACTCAAGACCCAATTAACTCTTTTAAGAATTAATAATTCTTAAATAATTCTGTTTTTTAATAATATCAATTACTCTAATAAAATGATTCATTCAATTACTTATTCAATCAACATATAATTTAAGTGTGTTTTATTTTAACCTTAAGTGTTTTGTGCATTCAAGACACTGACCTAAACATCACAAAACTGAATATAACAGTTTCAGTCCTCAAGCTTTGCACCCCTTCTCAAACTCATTTCATAGTCATTATTGGCCTTAAAACAAAATAGCACTGTTTTATACTATAATTCTTTTATTTATGGACCCTTTTGAGCTTGGTGTATGTGTATGAATCACAATATTTGATAGATTGAGTGTTTGACTAGCTATCTGATACAGCATTTCATTATATCCATTTCTCTTTTCATCCCAAAAAAACTTTTGACAGTAGGTAAAATAGTAGGGGAATTGGGAATATAGAGTCTAGTAAATACATTATTGATGATCTGGCTTCTAGAGTACAAATTCTCTCAAGCAGATTTCACATGCTGCTAATAAAATTATTCATCACTTTGGTTGGATACATGTCTTCTCAAGGCTTCCAGTGTTTTTTTCTTTTTTTCTTCTCATATTTTAAAGTTTCCCAGATAGAAATATCACGTTCACTTTTTTCTGGTAATGTGTGATCATTGTAAAAATTTGAAATAGAGAAGAAGTAAGCCCTCCTTTTAACATAACATGAGCTCCCCTCTAAAAACATCCATCCTTAACTTTTTGGTATAGATATTTACAACCTTTTAAAATACATATAGGGATTCATTTTTATCTAAATATCATAATCTATAATCTTTTTTCAAATTACTGTTACATAATACATTTTTGTCTATATCAATATGTAAAGATCAACCTCATCCTTATTGACAACAACATTGCATTAAAATCTATGGCTACAACACAATTTTTTAAAAAAAACCTTTTATTTATTTAAGTGTGTTTTTCCAGGACCCATCAGCTCCAAGTCAAGTAGTTATTTCAATCTAGTTGTGGAGGGTGCAACTCACAGTGACCCATGTGGGGATCAAACCCACAACCTTGTTAAGAGCACCACACTCTAACCAACTGAGCTAACCAGCCCTCCCTACAACATAATTTTTTTAAAAACCAGTTCTCTCTGTTCATGGCAATTGAGCTTGTTTCTAGATTATCAGCTTTGTGTTTTGTTTAAGAGAAAACTGCAGGCCTCAAATGGCGTCACTTCCGCTAAAAGCCCATGATACCAAACTTAGATTTAATACCTGATCTAATTGCAATTTCAACCTCTCCCAGAAACAGAAAGTTAATCCACCAGTATGCAATTTCCTAGTCAAGCACCAGTAAGGTAATCAGTCACAGGGTTCCTCTCCATCCCCCATGGAAAGAAGAAACAATCTGCATAATAAAAACCTTTCCTGGTTCCTTCCCCAAAAGAAAACATATCCCAGCCCAAATATTATCCTTTCTTTTCTTTTGGCTAATATCCCTCTTGACCCACTCTTCTTCTTATTAAAAGCCTTCCATTTTGTACAACCCCTCCCTGTTCCCTTCTAGTTGATGGGATGATGCTGGATACATGAAATGCTTAATAAAGCTAAAGAGATTTTCAAATTTACTCAGTTGAATTTTGTTTTTTAATATCAATTACTCTAAAATGGAAATGTAACTGCCTGGAAGTATAAGTATTTCTATCAATTGACAGTATGGAAGACAGTGATCCATACAGGGACTCTATAGCTGAACCTGTGAATACCAAAAATTGACTAAATGTTACCAGAGTTTCTCTGAACATTGATATCCTTCAGCGAGGCATAAGAGCTTTGGACAATATTAGAATTCATCTCTTTTTTCTTAATAACCAAAAACACTGAGTTGAAAAACTAAAACACAAATAAACAAAAAATCTTTATCCACAAGCTTGAAAAAAATTAGAATGATACAATCTGAATCGTGACATTCATTTAGTGGTTTTGAGTTTGAGTAGTATTTGATTTTAAATATTATGGACAACCCTCATGTTAATAATAATCAAAACAATGGCTAACTTATTGAGTAAATACCATGTTTCTAGCACTTTTTCCAAAGTGTTTTACATGAATTAGTTTATTGGGTAATTTTATTATCCCCGTTTTAAAGATGAGAAAATAAAGCACAGTGAAGTTAAGTAATTTGCTTAAAGTGGTACGTCTAATTTTTGATGGAGCTAATATTCTGATACTAGGAAATCTGATTTTAGAATATATACATATAACCATTACACAGTTATTAATAATATAAGGTTGCTCAAGTGGGAAAATCCTACCCATTTATTCAACAAATATATATGAAGTACATGCCATGTAATGACCATTGTACCAAGTGCTATGCCAGGTCACAAGAACACAGAAGTAAACAAAATAGACATGCCCCTGACCCTCAGGTAAGATTCAAGTATTAAATGAATAATTACTCCATTAATTCTTTATAATAAATTGTATTAAATACTACTAAAGATAAATACAAGGTGCTTTGAGACCTGTTAATAAAGGTCCCGGCCCCTTCAAAGAGGTATTGTGAAAATGAATTATTTAATTAATAAGTCTTTCTATTTCTTATTTCCTCAATTTCTTTTTTTCCCTTTCCTGCTAAATGTTTTTCTCCCTCTTTTCCTTTGTGTTCTTTCCTCCTGTTCTAATTTTCATCCTAGCCATGACCTAAATCTGGATTCTTATAGGTTAAGCCTTCTTTAACACACTTACCATCTGTTCTCCTTCTGGCACTGTAGCACAAGATTTTATCCTGTGATAATTTTTCTTTGTACAGTTTACAAAATGCTTTTCAGTTGACAAGTCTTACATTTCATAATTAGTGTTTATTTTACTATTATGGTAGAAATTGACCTTGTGGGCAAATATCTAAATATTGTACTGTCAACGAAAAAACATCCAGTCTAAGAAAAAACTTATAAGAGTTTATTTAAGCCAAACTGATGACAACTGCCAGGAAGCAAAGTCTCAATGGATTGAGAAAATGCTCCAGAAAATGGATGTCTTGCAACTTATTTTGTACATTAGAATCAAAGGAGGAAGGTTACATGAAATCCATTGGTTGCAGATTAAGGGGGTGGGGGAAAGCAAAGCGGGGAAATCTCTGGGATTGGATAAAAAGCAAAATGGAGAGACACACACTTCTTTTACATTGCTGAGTACAGGATAGTTAATAGCATTTTACATCACATAGAGAGGGTATTTGGGGAACAAGATAGCAACGAGGGATTTTGTAGTTTTCTGCTCTGGTGTGGAGGGTTGTGCCCCCTGGGGAGGTCTGGAAAAAGGGATTACTCTGACATTCCAAAGGTATGTTATCTTAGATGCAAAAAAGAGGACAGTCTAACTTCAGGTAAAGATTGACTTTTGTCAAAGAAGCTACAGGCCAATGTGACTTTCTGCCATGGCCCACCTTAGTTAGGAATTTTTTTTGTTTTAATTTTATTAGGGAATATTGGGGGACAGTGTGTTTCTCCAGGGCCCATTAGCTCCAAGTTGTCCTTCAATCTAATTGTGGAGGGTGCAGCTCAGCTCCAAGTCCAGTTGCCATTTCAATCTTTAGTTGCAGGGGACGCAGCCCATCATCCCATGCAGTAATTGAACCCACAACCTTATTGAGAGCTTGTGCTCTAACCAACTGAGCCATCCGGCCGCCCCAGGAATTTTTATGTTCATACCATCATGTGGTTATTTTCAGTCTCCTGAGCTTGTCAGGTTTAACATGTGGCCCCTTTTCCGTCCACAATAAAAATACCTGCCTGTCCCAGATCCTTTCAAATATGAAGTTACATTTCACATAGTAATTATCTTTCACGTTACTGACCATTAAACAATTTACCCAGGGCCTTTTTTTAACACACAATTTGGGAGACCTCTCAATATCTGAGGAACATTTCCAATAGAATACCTCTTATCTTTTGTTACTGCCTATTCCATAAATCCACCCAGAATACTGCCTTTTTGTCATCTCAATTTATATTTAAATACCTAAAACCTCAGAATTTACTCAGTTTCTCACTTCCTCATTGTCCAAAGAATCCTGACTACCTACCATTCCTTTCAAGGGAGTGGTAAAAACCGAATAGCAAGGGGTCAAAGAATGGTAAATTTCAGGAATGTAAAGAAATGCTGAATGAATTAGTGATAATATTATCACAAAGAAAGGTAAATCACATGGTAGCATGCATTTGAATTGATAGATTGAACCAATGACGAGAGGACATTAAAGTCCCTTGCCTTCTAATGAGTCCTGAAAAGGAAAAGAAAACCTTACTAAGCTTGTGTGAATAAAGGTTCCAATAACTGAATGAAGTATCAGTTTTCAAATTTAAATTTAAAGCAAATAAAATTGGGGACGAAAATGTCCCAAAACTGATTTATGGTGATGGTTGCATTAATCATTGAAGTTACTAAAAAAAAAAAAAAAAAAAAAAAGCATTGTACTTTACACCTGAAATGGAAATATGTAAAATATATCTCAATAAAGTTATTTTTTTTAAATGCAAGAAAAAATTGAAAGGAAATAACATTAAGAGTTCAGTCCCAGGGCGGCCGGGTGGTTCAGCTGGTTACTGTGCAGTGCTCATAACACCAACGGAGTGCCGGTTTGATTTCCATATGGACCAGTGAGCTGTGCCCTCCACAACTAGACTGAAAACAACGACTTGTCTTGGAGCTGATGGGTCCTGGAAAAACACACTGTTCCCCAATATTCCCCAATAAAAATTAAAAAAAAAAGAAAAGAATTCAGTCCTTTAGTTATACTAGCTGCATTTCAAGTGCCTAATAAGCACATGTGGCTAGTGGCTACTGTTTTGGACAGCATAAGTCTATTAGATAAAACTTTTCCATGCTGTTAAAAAATACTTTCGTGAATCAGTTTCAAAATACTTATGAAGCAGGGCCCAGGGCCCAGTTGAGACCCCCCTAGTAGAGGCCTCGCTGAGTCCCAGGGTCCTTTTCCATGACCTCTGTAGCTTAACAATAGATCATCCCCTGCGGCTTGAGCTCCGAATGTCCCCTCAGTTCCCTGTTTTAGAAAATTACCCTAAAACTTATACTTAATACCCTTAAGCTTATTGATCACAATCTCTAGGGTCTAGCATTCTTCCAGGTTTCTCCCATCATTGTTCCTGAGTTGCTGAGCCACTGGAGAACCACGTTTCTAGAGGGAAGACTCCTCCATGCAGACCCCCTGAATTGTCCTGTAGCTTCTGAGGAATGCCGGGATTTTCCCTTAAATACCCCAAGCTGGTCTGAGAATGTTAAGGCAGTTGCTGAATGTGTTAACCTGCTGCCTTCTGAGGTAACAGATGCTCTGACAATAAATGTTTATCCTATAGCCCACTTCTGTGTTGGTCTATTAGATGAGTGGCACCAGCAGCACGAGCCCTGGACTCGGTTGCCCTCCGGTTTCATTTACAGCATATATAACAACCAAAATAGAAAGTATACAAACATTTAGTATCCTCAACACATCAGAGACTCTTAAAAAAAAAATAGAACAATAACTATTTTTAAAGTTCAAGGCAATAGCAATTAAAGAAATGCAAATTAAAATGACAGTAAATTAGTATTTTTATGTATAAAATAGATACTTTTAAAAAATTGCTCCTAATATTAAGATGAGAAAAAATGCATACTGCTGATAAGACTATAAACTAATATATTCTTTCTGTAATTTGGTTGCACAATTTGGAAATAAGCAATACAGACCTTAAAAATGGGCATTCTCTTTGACTTAGCAATTGTACTTCTGGTAATTCATCTTAGAAAAATAATTATGGATGTAAGCAAAGATTTAGCTGTGAGAATTTTTAATGCAATGTAGTTATAATAGCAAAAAGTTTAAAACAATCTAAATGTCTATCAATAGGGCATTGATTAAATTATGGTATGTTTATAGAATAGAATATTAAGCAGTCATTTAAAATTATGTTGTAGAATATTTAATAATATTTTTAAATGTTTGTTCATTTTTCCTTATATGTTGGTTAAAAAAATAGACTTTTAAAAAATAAACAGAAAGTAGAATGGTGGTTGTCAGGGGTTGGAGAGAGGGAGAGATGGGGTGTTATTGTTTAGTGGGTATAAAGTTTCAGTGTTACAAGATGAAAAAGTGCTGGAAATTGGTTGCACAATAATGTGAATATTCTTAACATTAATGAACTGTACACTTAAAAAAGTTAAGATAGTAAGTTTATGTTATTTTACCATTATTTAAAACAAATTTGATTTAAATAAATTTTTTAAAATAAGATAAATGATCCCATTTTAATTTTAAATATTCTGTACTCTTATATGCATACACAAACCAAAATGATAACTGTAGCAAAATAATAACAGTAGTTATCGCTGGGTGATATAATTACTAATACATTTCATTTCCTTTTTATTTTTCTTTTCATTTTGTTGGGGAGGCACAAATTTTCCTCTACCCTCAAGGTTCTTCTGGCTGGTCTAATAATCAAATAGACATGAGACAGATCAGCAAAAGAAAACCAAATTTAATACATACATATGTATGGTAATCCCGCATACATGAGGGAATCGGAGCTCACACAAGCACTGGAGGGTTCAAAGATAGAAAAGGTGATTAAGGCAAGTAAGACATCCTGAGCTAGGGATGAGGTAATGCACCTTGGGGCTTCAAGGGGTCATTATAGGTTGATAAGAAAAATAGACATTTAGTGAATAGAAGTTTGTCCTGCCCTAGAGATAGATCAAAAGAAGTTATCTCTAATAATAGCTTAGTATGGGTAAGGCTCCTAATTCAATTTCTTCTAGGTAATTTAAGGGAGGGGCAGACATTTCTCTTGAGCCTGCAGCTAAAGTTACCTTTAGCTCAAAATAATCTGCGTACAACTGAGGCACATCTTAAGGTAGCTTGTTCTGAACCCCTACAATGTCTACTATGAACACGTATTACTTTTCCTTTCACATGGAACAAAGTCGTACATTCCACATTCAGAAGCTGTAGAAGAAAGGAACTTTCTTCCCCTTTCCATTTTTGTTCTTGTGGCTGGTAGAATAGTTAAAATGACAGATTAACAGGAGAAAACCAAATTTTAATACATATGCACAGGAAATTGACATAGGCATGAAAATTCCAAAATAGTAAGGCAAAATGAGGTATATATGTCATTTTGGACCAAGGAGAAGGCGATAACTGTCTGGGACTTCAAAGGGAAATAAGGCAATTCATAAGAAGTTGAAAAGAGTTACTGGTTAATAAAAAAATTTGCTGGACCATTTAGAAATAATGGGACCCAGAGAAGACTTTGATCCAAAGGGGCCTGCTAAGTTCCTCCCTATAATAAACCACGCCTCGTTCGTGTTATGCTATGGTTGTGTATGGTGGTAATTCTCACTGGGACAGGCCTTCTATCTTAAATTCTTGTAGGCAGTTTGGGGGAAGGTCAATGATTCTTCCTGAGTCTTTTGTTTATTAAAAATGAAATAATCCTTGTGCCAGGGAGACACATTTGGGGTGGTAACTTTTGTTTCCCTGTAAAGTATATTAAGTCTAATGAAAAATTGGGAAATGGTCTATATAATTAGGATGTCAAGGGAAAACGCAGGAAGTAACTGGTTGCCTGAAAAGTGTAGGAGGAAATGTTTTAAAAATAAACAAGTCAGAGATTCAGAAAAGAGAGAGCAAGATTACCAACCATAAATGTCGCCTACTTCAAAATTTTGGCTGGTACTTTGAGACAAGTTAGTTAGTATGATTGCTAGGTAAACAGGGGGGGTCCCTGGTGGAATAAACAAAAAGCAGCCCTGTCCTGAAATTCCAGGCCCTGGAATGTCTCCTTCACTCCAGGACAGGGACAGCAGAATCCGCCTTGAGGTTAATAGATAATCTCAAATACCTTCTGGCCAGAGAAAGGAGCAGATCTGATAGACAGGAATGGGTTGGTTCATGAGCAAACAGGACAAACCTAATAGATGAACTCAATTAGAAGGCTCCAGCCCCCTTCCCCAAACAGGCAGGGGAAGGTATAAAAGTAAGAGATTTTGCCTCAGTCACTGGGCACCCCCATTGGGGATCCCCTCCGCTCAGGAGGTGCAACCTCTTCTCCTGCCTCTAATAAACTACCTTCCTTTACAACTTTTTGCCTCTCCCTGGTCCGTGTGTCCATCCTTCGGTTTCATGAGACATGATCCCGGCCCACACCCAGAAACTGCTGACAGATTCAACATCACTTATATCATTTGGGGACTCACAGGAAAATATTCCTACATCACTATCTCTGCTTAGATAATCCAATAGAGGAAAGAAGACCCAAGATTCATTGTGAAATAACTTGGCAAGAAGTAATTTTGGGTGTAGAATAGGCCAGTTTCCATACCTCTGTCATTTAGACCTGGTGACAGAAACCCAAATATTATGTTGGGTTTTTCTATTTTTACTGGGAAATTTGTGTTCTGGATGACTCCTTTTTTTGTTTGTTTTTTTGTTTTGTTTTGTTTTTTAATTTATTGGGGTGACAATTGTTAGTAAAATTACATAGATTTCAGGTGTACAATCCTGTATCACATCATCTATAAATTACATTGTGTGTTCACCACCCAGAGTCAGTTCCCCTTCCATCACCATATATTTGATCCCCTATACCCTCATCTCCCACCCCCCAACCCCCTTACCCTCTGGTAACCACTAAATTACGTTCCCCAGATTAATTTTCAAAACCCCGTGCCCATCTTGTGGTTACTGACTGTTTTCTAATCCCCTCACCTTCCCCTTTACCCCCACCACCCCCCCACCCCGCCCATCTAGCAACCCTCAGTTTTTCCTCTTTGTCTCCAAAACTGTTTCTGATTAATTCATTACTTATTCTTTTCTTTAGATTCCGCATATAAGTGAGATCATATGGTACTTATCTTTCTCTGTCTGACCTATTTCACTTAACATAATGTTCTCTAGGTCCATCCATGTTGTTGGATGACTTCTAATTGTCTCCTCCATTTTTATTATTTCACAGGATATAGGGAAGTCACACAGGGACCATGAAGTATTTGCTCACCCTCCTGGGAATCCCTACACTTCATGGCAGTAATCAGAATGGGGGCTTTCCCAATGCACACAATGCATACATAAAAGACAAGATTTCTTGTAACAACTGAGACTATATATATATATACTTAATATATATATATACATTAATATATCATATGAATCCAGTGACTAGCTATGAACAATTTTTAATGTGGACAAAAAAGGGGCCGCTTACCAAACCTGACAAGCTCAGGGGAGACCAGCCTATGGCTGGTGGGCCTTATAAACTCGGAGACCAAAAGTAACTACAGAAGATGATCTGAACATAGAAATTCCCAACTAAAAGCAATTCTTGTTTGGTAGTCACTGTCCTAGGCTTGTAGCTTCCTTGACAAAAATATATCATTACCTTAAGTGAGCCTGATTATTGTCTTTTTGCATCTAAGATAATATATCTTTGAAATGTCAGCATAATCTCCTTTTTCGAGACCCCTCAGGGCACAATCTCCCACCAGAGCAGAAGGCTGCAAAACCTCTCATTGTTATCTTGTTACCCACATACCACGCTATGTGCTGTAAATGTTAATTACTAACTATCCTGTACCCATCAATGTAAAAGAAGTCTGTGTCTCTCTGTTTTACTTTCTATCCAATCTCAGAAATTTCTCCACTTTGCTTTCTCCCACCTCCCTAATCTATCACAAATGAATTTCATATAACCCTTCTTACAGCTCCTCCTTTGATTCTAATGCATAAAATAAGCTGTAAAACTTCCATTCTCTGGATCACTTTCTTATCCGCTGAGATTTTGCTTCCCAGCAATTGTCTTCAGTTTGGCTCAAATAAACTCAGAAAAATTCTCGGCCAAGTCATGGAAACAACCAAAGTGTCCTTCAATAGATGAATGGTTAAAGAAGTTATGGAATATATACACAATGGAATACTATTCAGCCATAAGAAAAGATGAAACAGTACCATTTGTGACAACATGGATGGATCTTGAGATTATAATGCTAAACGAAATAAATCAGACAGAAAAAGTAGATAACCCTATGATTTCACTGATATGTGGTATATAAAACTGAAAACAACGAAAGAACAAGAAAAACAAATGAAGAAACAAAAACTCATAGACACAGACAATAGTTTAGTGACTACCAGAGAGTAAGGGGGGAGAGGTGTTCTAGAAGAGGGTAAATTGAGTCAAATATGGTGGTGGAAGAAGAACTGACTCTGGATGGTGAACATATAATATGAGATATAGATGATGCATTACAGAACTGCACACCTGAAGTCTATGTAACTTTACTAACAATTGTCCCCTAGTAAACTTTAATTAAAAAAAAAAATTCTCTACAGGTTTGGATGTTTCTTACATCGACATTAAGGCATCTAATTTTCAAATATCAAGTCCTATTATTGCATACTTACATCCCAATATTTGGTCACAGTGAAATGGAGCTACACGAGGTCTGACAATTAAGTTAGCGAACTTGCAGCACTGATGTTGCTAAACTTTTTTGATATCAGAGGGATTATTCATTTATGAATATGTACAAATTGGACAGTTAACCAAGTTTACTATTTGGAAGTGCTGAAAAGGCTGCGTGAAAAAGTTAGACAACGTGAACTTTTCGCCAACAATTCGTGGTTCTTGCATCACGAGAATGCACCAGCTCACAGGGCACTGTCTGTGTGGGAGTTTTTAGCCAGTAAACAAATAACTATATTGGAACACCCTCCCTATTCACCTGATCTGGCCCCCATGACTTCTTCTTTACCCGAAGATAAAGGAAACATTGAAAGGAAGACATTTTGATGACATTCAGGACATCAAGGGTAATATGATGACAGCTCTGATGGCCGTTCCAGAAAAAGAGTTCAAAATTGGTTGGAAGGGTGGATTAGGTACTGGCGTTGGTGCATAGCTTCTTAAGGGGAGTACTTCGAGGGTGACTGTAGTGACATTCAGCAATGAGGTGGGTAGCACTTTTTCTAAGATGAGTTTGCAATATTAATTGTCAGACCTCGTACATTCTTTCATTAAAGAGAGTTCTGGCACATATGGGTAAGTAAGTCTATTGATCCCACCAATGTAGCCAGGTTTGTTGTCTTCAAAGAGATCTCAGGGCTCCAGAAAATCTCTTGTTGTTGTCCTTCAGAGAGATTTAAAAATCATTCTCTCAACACCAACAAATTTCTATCAATCTCAAATCAAACAAATAGGTTTTTAGTTTTAGTTGAGAAGTTGGTATGTTAAGGAATCTTTTAGGTGCTCCTTTTCCAACTACAGCATGCATAGAGAAACAGCACAGCCTTCAAGCTCTACAAAGAGTTAATATCTTAGGAGCTAAACAGAACTGTATTAACTCCTCTCTTAACAAGCCCGGCAGACAAGAGGATTCTAGAGTACTAGAGGACATCACAAAAGTCAGAGAAAAGAATTAGAGAGAACTCTGGAGGAAGCAAAAACTGTAAGTTTATATCTAATGCATATTTCTGGTCTCCTATTTTCTTCATGGAATGTTTTTGAGTAGAATGAAATAGTTTATTCCTTTTGTATCATCCCAGCATTCTCCCGGGCATTAGCACATCACTAGGTCATCTTTAGTCCTGTCACCCTCTTCACTCCATCCCACATCCAACTAATTGTCAACTCTTTTGTATAGAAGTGGACACTTTGGTCAGTGTTGCTCAAGCAGTAGTTCACCGTAATCAGAAGTGTCTGGACGCTGATGGTAACCACCTTGAGCACCTCTAGTAATTGCAGAAGTCAAACGTGACTTGTATTCATTTTTTGTTACTGGCACATATTGAGTACAACAATTTTAATACTGCTTTCCTTTCTTAAAATGTGTATACATTTTTTTTGGCCACCTCTGTAGGGTGCCTCTGTATGTAAATTGCTGGCCATTGTTGGCAGAGTGAATAAAACTCCTCTATCTTAAATGCAAGGTCTTCCAAAATATGCTTCCTTTCACTTAAATTCTCACAACTCTCTTTCTCAAACTTGTCATGCCTACCTGCTATTGTGCAAAGCCATCCTGCTCTTTGCTTATCCCTGACTCTATTCAAACTGTCCTCTTTGTATGGAACACTCTGTATGTCCACCTGCCAAAATCCCTCCCAGACTCCAACAATCCTCTTTCCATAAAGCTTTATCTGATCCTTCAAGTAAATGTGAATCTCAGTCTTCCTTTTCACGCTCATTTTGCTTTGTTCATCTCTGATTGATTTTTATATTTTACCTTCCAGTTAAGAGTGTGTTTTCTCATTTCCCATCTTAATTAATCACTTCCTAAGAGCAAGGGCTCTATTTTTCTTTTCCTGTGGCAAGTTAACAAAATCATTCTATATGTAATATTTGTCACACGGTGATATTTGTCAATGAGTTCAATCCAAATTTCAGGAGTTCCTATCATCTTTTATGAGCATTCATACAATTGACACTGTAATTACAGAACCTTCACTTTTCTCTACAGTTTCTCTTCAGCTCTGCTCCAAGTTTCTTTCTGAGTGCTTAAATCTCATTTGCTTCTATCCTTTCACGTAAAATCAACTCTTTCTGAGTTCCCTACCTAAGTGGAAAACTATTTTTCTTTAAGGATCTATTCATAATTTGTCCCTTCCTTCCCCGAAATCTTCAACTCAAAGGATCACAACTACAGCCCCCCCTTTCAGAGACATGAGTATTTATTGGGACTGTTAAAGTTTATTCCTTATGCAGAAAGACTTGAATTCCTAACCCATATTAGATTTGAAATGTTAAAACCCTACCTCTATATTTTGTCACACAGGTCTACTTAATCTTGATTTTTTAAAAATAAGAACATTTTTGCAGTATTATTTTCTATACTCTATTGAAATGCAACTGACATTCCTTTAAGCAAATTTGTCAACTGATTTTGGGATTTCTTTTCTTCTTCCTCTCTCCTACTCAAATCTGTGATACCATTATGGCTCTCATCTCACTGTGTTCTTGGAGGTGGGTAGGATTAATACAAAACTTTGTAAAATCATTAAAAGCAATTCTAGAAAGAAAAAACAATTTCTGTCACAATCCAATGTCATAATAATACATCTGCTGAAAAATTATTACACATATGCAGGTACCAGGCACTGTATTAGGTAGTATATATACAGATATCCTCAAAAGAGTTCATAGACTAGTGAAGAGATGCATGATATATCAAAGTTATAGAGAACTCATATTAACCAACACACACAAAAATGACATACAGTCTATCATAGTATAAATCATTTACTTATACTGACAAATACAACATAGAATTATCAATTAGTCAGAGACTAGTTCAGTGGAAACAACAAAAACAGCTAGCATTTAGCTAATATGGAGCCTCTACTAAGAGCCAACCATTATGCTCAGCTTTTTATAGGCATTATCTCAGTTGATCCTCATCATATCAATGAGGTGAGTATTTCTTTCCTATTTTATAGAAAGAAAAACACTAAGCAGAGTGGTTAACAACTTGTCCATGGTCACACAGCCAAGGAAGAATGTGAATCCATGTCTTTCTTATTTCTAGGCTCTTGATCACAGCCACTATTCAAATTCATCCTCTTCAAATTTAATCAAAGGTTGAGTATAAAATCAGTATAAGTTTATTTGCTGGTGTCATCAATGTGGCTTTATGCATCTATCACCAGTAAAGTGTTATTCTTCACTCACCTACCCTTGCCCCCGTGCACTGCAGTTCTGAATATCACTGCAAGGGAATTCTTTTTTTTTTTTTTTCCTTTGAAGGAGGGCACAGCTCACAGTGGCCCATGCGGGTATCAAACCGGCAACCTTGGTGTTATTTAACACCATGCTCTAACCAACTGAGCTAACCAGCCACACTTGCAAGGGAATTCTTTAAATCTTTCATTCCTTTGAGTTAAAATGATTGGTAAGCCCTCCGTTTTTATATTTACTCTTTCTACTTTGTTTTTCCTGAGAGATTAAATTTGGCCACTTCATTGGATTTTGGATGCTCCTTTATCACACTTTCACTGAGTCTTTCCTGGGTTTTTTTTTCTAACATGCTGATAACCTCTATTTCATTCTTAGAGTTTCTTTGACTTCAGTTTTAGTGGTACTTTTCAGTTGCTCAACAGTGCTGTACAGCTTTGGTGGTGTATTTTGGAATAGTAATAACCAAAACAATCTTCGCTGGGCCCAGATATTAAAGAACCACAGCATTTCTTCTTTCACTACAGCTCCATTTCTGCAAATGGCTTCAGGTCTATAGGCCTGTGATGCAGTCACCTCTCTTTTCCCTTCCACATTGCTTCTCTATAGAAGAAGCCTGGGAAGACGGGGTATCTTAGCAAATCTGCAAAAGCTTAAATGTGAGACTTACTTTAAAACAAAATGGTTTCCTTGGTTGCTTCCATTCTGTTCTAATCCTAGGACTATTTTCTACTATGTCAAAGTATGTCAACTTTGGGGTGATTGTTCAGCTTCCTTCAAATAGGCATGCTAAATCTGTATAGACCCATTTAAAATTATGTCACTGGAAAGATGTTCCTTACTTTGGTTTAAAAAAATGAAACATTACAGAACAGAATATGAATAACTCAATTCAAGTTGAATTGTCTGGAAAGTAGATCAACAAAAGGCTAATGTTCTCTCCCAGTGACAGAATTTCTCTATCATGCTTTTTATTTTCTTATTTATATTTCTCTGTTTGTTTAAAACAAGCTTGGGAACAAGCTTCTTCAGTTGACAAATCAAGCTAGCTTCAGCAAAAAGGGGAAATTTTTTGTATAGAACACAGGACTCTCCGATGGAACATAAGGACAGTAACAGAGACAGGCCTTGGAAAAAACTGAAATCAAGAACAAAAAGCTTTCAGGACATTTTGACTCATCTCAGCCACTCAGGGTCACTCTCTCTTCATTTGTTTATTCATTCATCTATTCATTTATTTAATGTATGTTTATTAGGTGCCTAACATGTTCCAGGAGCTGTTCAGGTACTAGGAAATAGAGATAAACAATATAAACCAATTTTCTCCCTCCAATGTCCTTATATTTTACTGAGAGGAGACAGACAATAAACAAGTGTAAATGGATGAAGGTAGTTTCTGAGTATGGTGTTACAAAGAAAATAAACTGGGCCACATGACAGTAAAACTGGGGAAGTGCTGACTTTAGTTGTGAAGGTCAGAGAAAGTCCTCTTGATAAAAGAAAATATGCTGAGAGACTAAACCAGCCCTGTAAAGAGCAAGGAAAGTGCATTCCAGGGAAGTGCAAAGGCACTGAGGCAAGAACGAGCTTGATGATTGGGGAGCAGAGAAGAGGCCAGTGGCACGGAGCGTTGTGAGCTATAGGAGGAAAGGTGCCAGGAGTTATCTGAGGAATAGGAGGCAGGTCAGATCGTGGAGGGCATTGTAGGCCATGATAAGGCATCTAGATTTTATTTTAAATGTAAAGGAAAGCCATTGGAGAATTTTAAGCAGGAAATGCTATGACCTGGTTGCTGCTGTTGTTGTTTTGTTAATTAAAGTTTATTGGGGTGACAATTGTTAGTAAAGTTACATAGAATTCAGGTGTACAATTCTGTAATACACCATCTATATCTCACATTGTGTATTCACCACCCAGAGTCAGTTCTCCTTCTGTCACCATATATTTGACCCAGTTTACCCTCTTCTAGAACGCTTACCTAGTTGTTTTATGAAGATCACTTTGGATGTTTTAGGTAGAATTGATGGGAGAGGGATAGGGAGATGAAAATGGGGAGAGTATTAGGAAAACATGATAGTTGTGGTAAGAGACAGGTGCCTTAAATTATAGTAGTAGCTGTGGAGATGGTGATTTTTTCAGAAGTACTTGGAGGATTTGGTAATGAATGACAGAAAGGGAGGAATCAATTGGGAACTGGTATGACGGTAATGCCATTTATGGAGATAGAGAAAGACTGGTATATCACATTTGAGAGAGATCAAAACTCTTGTGTGAGACAAGTGAGTTTGAGATACCTACTAGTCATGCAAGTGGAAATGTTTAAAAGACAGGAAGATGTACATATCTGAAGGTCAGGGCTGCAGATAAAAATTTTGGGAGGAACAGCATGCATATACGTAGAATGTAAGGCCAGGAGACTGGATACTATAATCCGGGAAAATCATGTTGACCAAGGTAAGAAGGGACACTACAAATAGGATTTCTCCAGTTATTTAGGGTACAAAGTCGAATATGACTTTCCCAGAACTCCCAAGTTCACATAAAAGTTCTAGCCATCCACAGAGTTTAGTTTAACTGTTCGTCCCATTTCCAGTCTCCCGGGAAAGAGAATCTGATTGTCCCAGCTCAGGTCAGTTGTCTACCCCTGGTCCAATGAACAATCACTGTGGGAACTGTATCATAGAGTATGAACTGGTGGCTGGGGGCTGAGTCCCTGTAAATGGGGTGAGGAGGGGTGGGTCAGGGGCTCATTTCCCAGAGAGATGGGATGGTCATTGGCTTCGAGGCTGAGGAGACACTGAAAAAATGATCCAAATTGATATGTATTGTTCGATAATCTGAAAAAATTGATTTCATTTTAAAAAAGTAACGTCATTATTGCTGAATGCTTGGTTTTACTCTTCAGGATAGAGTGGTCCCACACCACTACTAAAAAGATTATGATGAGTCATGTGCCATCACAAAAGTGGTGAGAAATTCCTGCTACAACTTAAGTATGGCCTGCAGAAGGCATCCTAAAGTTGCATGTAATTGGCTGGACTTTTTTGTGTTTTTCTTTCAGTGTCCTCTGGGATCTCTTACCGCTTGGGAACTGATGTGACAACACATCTTCTGGTGGACAATACATTAGAGAACTTGTTAGAGACATAGATTCGATACCTCTAATGGTACCAGTGTCAAAAGGTAAATTCAGTGCCTGAGCATGGATGCCTTTTATAATTAAGACAACTTTCAGTCTGTCATTGTGGGATATTTTGAACATGCAACTTTACTTCTGGGTATAAAATTTGCAGAAAATTTTGCATATGTGTACCAGGAGACATTTACCAGTATGTTCATAGCAGTGTTATTCATAATAGTAAAAAATGGAAACAACATAAATAGCCATTGATCAGAAAATGAATATACATTGATATGTATTCATACAATGAAATAATAAATTTATTTTCTTTATAATAGACAAAAATAAATTTAATTTTCTTTATAAAATTATAAAGTCATATAAAGCAGTTATTAATACAACATTTAGATGGTGGTCACCTCTGGGGTGAAAAGGAAATGATATGGTTGAGGAAGTTACAGAGAGAGCTCTTAATTTTGTTTCTTTAGCTGGTATGTATGTTTGTGTACACTTCATTATTATTCTTTGAACTGTCCATATATGTTTTATTTCCTCATTTGTATAATAACATAAAATAATTTGCTTATATAATAATAATACATATATAATTTATGTTATATATAATACATATATAATACATAACAGTTTTATTGGGATATAATTTACATACCATAAATTCACTCTTTAATGTGTACAACTCAGTAATTTTTATGATTTTCACAAAGTTGTACACCATATTCACTAATTTTACAACACTTAATTACCCCAAAAAGAAACCCTGTAACAGACATTCTCAGTGTCTGCCATGCCCTGTCCCTGATAATCACTAATCTGCTTTCAGTCTCTGTGGATTTGCCTATTTTGGACATTTCATATAAATGGAATCATATAATATATGGTTTTTAAAGTCTGACTTCTTTCATTTAGCATAATGTTTTCAAAGTTCATCTATGTTGTAGCATTCATCAATACTTCATTCCTTTTTATTGCTGAATCATATTTCATTGTATGGGCATGTGATATTTTGTTTAGACATGATCAGTTGATGGACATTTGGGTTGTTTTCAATTTTTGAATAATGATGCTGTGAATATCTGCGTACAAATTTTTGTGTGGACACGTTTTCATTTCTCTTTGGTGTATACCTAGAAGTGGGGTCATATGGTAGCACTATGTTTACCATTTTGAGAAACTGTCAAACTATTTTCTAAAGCAGTTGCACCCTTTCACATTCCTATCAGCAATGCATGAGAGTTCCAGTTTCTTATACCCTTACCAATGCTTTTTACTATTATTGAAGTGGTATCTTGTGTGTGTGTTTTTTAATTTACTCTTTCTCTTTGTGGTTTTGATTTGCACTTCCCTAATGAATAATCACATTGAACATCTTTCATGTGTTTATTGGCCATTTGCCTATCTTCTTCGGAAAAATGTCTCCTCAGATTCTTTGCCTCTTTTTAAGTTGGGTTATTTGCCTCTATATTGTTGGTTGTAAGAGTTCTTTATGTATTTTGAATACAAATCTCTTATGAAATATCTGATTTGCAAATATTTTTCCCATTCTGTGGATTGTCTTTTCACTTGTCCTTTGAAACACAAAAGTTTTTAATTTTGATGAAATTCAATTTATCTATTTTTTTGTCACTTGTGCTTTACATGTCTAACTTCATAGTGTTAGTCATATCTAACACTGCCTAACCTAAGGTCACACATTTTTTTTTAAAATAAATTTTATTGGGGAATATTGGGGAGCAGTGTTTCTCCAGAGCTCATCAGCTCCAAGTCGTTGTCCTTCAATCTAGTTGTGGAGGGCGCAGCTCACTGGCCCATGTGGGAATCAAACCGGCAACCCTGTTGTTCAGAGCTCATCCTCTAACCAAGTGAACCGTCTGGCTGCCCCAAAGGTCACAGTTTTATTTCCATGTTTTCTTCTAAGAATTTTATAGTCTCAGCTGTTACACTTAGGTCTATGATTCATTTTGAGTTAACGTTTTATATGGTATGAAGTAAGAGTCCAACTTCATTCTTTTGCATGTATCTATCCAGTTATCCTGGCACCATTTGTTGAAAAAACTATTCTTTCTCCATTGAATTTTCTTGGCATGCTTGTCAAAAATCAATTAATCATAAATGTAAAGATTTATTTTTAGACTTTCAATTTGATTCCATTTATCTACATGCCTATCCTGTGCCAATATCATGCTGTCTTGATTATTATAACTTTGTAGTAAGTTTTGAAATCAGGATGTGTGAGTCCTCCAACTTTGTTCTTTTTCAAGACTTTTTAGCTATACTGAGTCCTATGCATTTCTATATGAACTTTAGAATCAGCTTGTCAGTGTCTGAAAAAAAAAAGCCAAGTGGAATTTTTATAGGGATTACATTGAATCTGTACATGAATTTTGGAAGTATAGCTATATTATCAATGTTAAGTCCTCAAATCCATGAACGTGGGACGTTTTTCTACTTATTTAAACATGCTTTCTTGTTTTCCATACACAAGTTTTGTATTTCTTTGTTAAATTTATTCCTATGTATTTTATTCTCTTTGATGATATTGTAAATAGAATTGTCTTAATTTTATTTTCAGTTCGTTCATTGCTAATATATAAGAATACCATTGATTCTTTATATTGATCTTATATCCTGAATTCTTACTGAATTCATTTATTCATTCTAATAGCTTTTTTTAGTGCATTCTTTAGGATTTTCTGTATATAAGATCATGTAATCTATGAATAAAGGTGGTTTTACTTTTCTATTTCAGATGCTCTTTTTTATTCATGGCTAATTTCCAAGGATAGGACCTCCTGTGAAATGTTGAATAGAAATGGCAAGAGTGGACATGCTGGTCTTTTTCCTGATCTTAGGGAGAAAGCTTTCAGTTTTTTACTATTAAGCATACTTTCAGCCGTGAGTTTTTTATAGATGACCCTTGTCAGGTTGAGGAAGTTTCCTTATATTAGTAGTTGGTTGAGTGTTTTTATCCTGAACGATGTTGGATTTGTCAAATGTTTTTTTCTGTGTCTATTGGTATGATCATATGGTTTTTGTCCTTTATTCTATTAATATAGTATATTAATTGATTGATACTCATATGTTAAACTGATCTTGCATTCCTGGAATACGTTTCATTTGGTTATGGTGCATAATACTTTTTATATATTGCTAGATTCAGTTTGTGATTATTTTGTTGAGGATTTTGTGTCTACAGTAATAAGGAATATTGATTGATCTGTAGTTTTTTTCTTGTGATGTCTTTGGTTTTGGCTTTTGTAATAAATTGGGAAGTACTCCCTCTTCTATTTTTTTGAAGAGTTTGTGAAAGATTGATGTTGATTCTTCTTTAAACATTTGGTGGAATTCTCCAGTGAAGTCATCTGGGCTTGGAATTTTCTTTGTGGAAATTTTTTTTTATTACAAATTCAGTCTCTTCTTACAAGTGTATTCAGAGTTTTTATTTCCTTTTGAGCCAGTTTTAGAAGTTTGTGTCTTTCTAGGAATTTATCCACTTCACCTAATTTATATAATTTGTTGACAAACAATTGTTGGTAGTAGTCCCTTATAATTCTTTTTATTTCTTGAAGGTTGGTGGTGATGTCTTCTCATTCATTCCTGATTTTAGTAATTTGAGTCTTCTCTTTTTTCTTCGTCAATCTGGCTGAAATTTTGTTGGTCTTTCAAAAACCAACTTTGGTTTTGTTGACTTTCCCTATTATTTTTCTATTCTCTATTTAATTTATTTCTGCTCTAATCTTTATTATTTCCTTCCTTCTCCTTGCATTGGGTTTATTTTCCTCTTCTTTTTCAAATTTCTTAAGGTATAAATTAAGTGATTGAGTTGAGATCTTTCTTCCTTTTTAATGTGGCATTAGCAGCTATAAAATTTCCTGTTATTCTTGATTTAGCTGCATTTTATAAGTTTTGGTTGTGCTTTCATTTGTATAAGATATTAACAATAAAACATGTTTCATTAAAAAAAAAAAAAAAAGGAGAACTCATGGTAGGACCTGGTTAAGCTGGGAGGTAACCAAAGCTATGTAATGTCTGGAGTGTATTCAATTTCTGATGCTAAATGAATCATAATATTTTAATAAGTGAAAAATCTACTGTGTTCATGACGCTCTTTAGCAGTGCACAGTTCAGGATTTTGTGCTTCTCAAAGTTTTAACTGTTCCACAAATAAAGCACATGAAAAATGAACTGGCTGAGATAGTTTTCAAAGTTGAAAAAGTCATAGAACGAGTGACAGGAAGACCCTGTGCAGGGTCTTTGGCTAACCACCTAGAGAGTCTAATCAGCTTGGAAGCCATGCACACAGCCCCAAATTTAAAAGAACTCAATATTTCTTCAGCACAATAGAGGAGGTAAAGAAGAAAGTGCCAAAGTGGAGGTCTTGCACATTTACTTTGTGGAAAAAGAAACTTTTGTAGGTTTTATTACCAACTGTGTCCAGTTTCCCTTCTGTTATTTATGAAATAGCTAAACATAAAAGAAGAAAAGTGTTTGTAAATGAAGATTTTCATAAAGGTTTATGGTCATGTTAGAAATTTTCTTCTTAGTGACTGTATTTTCCTGTTAAGCTAAGTGTGCCTAGCCATCAGCTTCATTATTTTGTAATTTTGTTGGTTTGGAAGTTGTATCTTTTTTTTCTTTACATTGTAAGCAATCTTAAATATATCTTAGAAACTTTGCTTTGGGAAAAGAAAAACTTTTGATGTCATAAATGGATAAGACCACATTAAGGGAATATTTTTATAGCATATTTTCAAAAATTAATGTTGATATTTTTTTCTGATTTCACCGTTTCCAAAGGGAAATTATCATGTCTGGTAAAATTTTATCAGATTTAGTTGTATTACTAAAAATGTTGACATCACAAAGTTAAAAAAACAAAGAAAGAAAGAACATAATAAAATATAATGTAAAAAACAAACAAACAAACAAACAAACAAGCTCTTGGCAGGTATACCACCAGAACTGATGGGATACTTCTCTGCCATTGCAGAAAGGTATAAATGAATAGGTCACCTGGTTGGGGGGTGTGTGTGTGTGTGTGTGTGTGTGTGTGACTCAGCTGGCACAGGCCAGTGTGATTCAACAGTATCATGGATAAGGACACAGTTCACCTAGTTGGGAGACTAATTTCATTCAAAGAGACTGAGCAAATAAAAATATTGAGGATAGTAGGAGCTGGTTTCTCACTGAGGAGAGAGAGATACAAATATGGACCGGGAGAAGGCTAGAATAAACAATATGATTTTGGATATTAAATGGAGGCATCAGAGTGAACTAGTAGTTTCTAGCATGTAGAAATAGACATACTAGATGTGTCTATTTGTATCTTAATTGTGATGGTTTCACAGCTATAACACATATGTAAAATTTAATCAAATTTTACACTTTAAATATGTTCAGTGTATTACATGTCAATTATACTTTAATAAAGCTGTTTATAAAAACTTGCTTGTCATCATTTCCAAAGGATAGATCAGAGAGGTGGTAGTGGTGGCTGAGGTGGTTCTGAGTTCTGGGGTTTTAGAATGGTTCCCATAAGATAAGAGCTGACCCTGGGTCAGTGAACACTCACACACTGTGAAGTGTTCTCTGGTTTCCTCTGCTTAGACCAAACAGAGGCTCTATTCCAAGGAAGCAGTTTGGGGACAGTTTCTCCAGAGCATAAATACAAATGAGATGTTTCTTGGCACTCAAAAAAGGTTCTATTTTTTTTCCTTACTGGGGATTTGAAGATGGTTGTGGGCACAATTCTTTCTAGCTCCAAATTATGTAATAAGGAGAAAAAATATATGAGTAAATTAAACAGAAAAATTAAGTAGACTAACAGCCCTCTTCGATATTTTCAAATGGAGAATGTATTTTCTAGACAGGAAGTTGAGTCATATCTCATGCTGGAATGATATTCCTTATGCAGAAGTGATATGGAATGACAAAGAGGTCCCTTAGCACACATTTTTCATATACTTCTTCATTTCCTCTTAAACACTTGACTTAAGATAGATTCAAGCCCTATAGACAAAATGTGATGAAAGACCTGAGGGGTTTAAAAAATTGCATATAATCTCCACTTACCCTGTCCTGGGACTTTAGGTAAGAATATAAAAACTCAACCACCTTTGAGCAAGATGAGCAGGGAAGAATTGGAAGACCGTTTGTTTCGTCTTCGTGAAGAGCACTTGTTGCTGAAGGAGCTTTCTTGGAAGCAACAGGATGAAATGAAAAGGTACCTTAAGTGTCTTTAAAAGCTACACCAGACCTATACCACAGAAAACCAAAACAATTATGTTTTCCTGAGATGTCTGCACCAGAAAACAATTCAAATGTCAAGAATGGTTCACTCCAAAAATAATTTTTAAAGCAATATTTGCCGTACTTGGGTTTCTTACCAAACATATCAATAGACTGTGGCCGTAGGCCACAGAGCATCCTAAAAAGCTATTTCAGCCCACAGAGCAAGAGACTGGGCAGGCTCCTGGCTCTGATCACCAAAGAGGGGATGGGGATGGGGAATGGCCAAAATCTCAGGGGAATAAAGGCTATCGGAGGTGCAAGTAGAAAAGGGGGTTTTATTTATAAAACAAAACCAAAATTCATATTGATCATTTATTGTATGGAAGTCTGTTGTAAATGCTTTATATGTATTAACTAAGTTAATATTATAAGTGCTATTAACTTATTTAATACTCTCAAAGAAGTATTACTAAGAGGAAAAGAAAGCACAAAAAGGTTAAGTAACTTGCCCAAAGTCACAGCTAGTGAGTGGCAGAGCTGAAAGCTGTTAACTCCAAAATTTATATGCAGTGATCTCTTGGGTGCAGACCTGGAGAGGAATCTGAGATGAGGTATGGGTAGATAAACAGATGAGAAGAATGGGAGTTCTGAAAGTTCCAGGTTTATACCTAGGACATATTTTGAAGATATTGGTGTCAATGCATTCCAGCCAAAGACCACTAAGGGTACACCTATAGTTGAGCAAGTTGGATTTACTATTCATTGCAGCTAGAGAAAATGCACACCATGGGGAACTAAAGGCATCTCAGTAAGAATGTGTTAGAAAGAAACTATTATAGGATTTGGGTTCAGCTGGTTGATTTGAGGGAGGGTCCAAGGTAACAGGAGTTGACTCCAGATTTGGTACTGTCAGAAAGCAGGGACACTTCTTTGTTTGGATTTCTCAAAAAATCTTATCTAAGGGAGGGTAGACCAGAGTGAGGCTAAAGCTGAATGTGGTAAAGAAATAGCAGTCACTCATATTAGCCAGGAGAGGAGGATGTTAGGTGTTTTGTGGTGTCACAGCGACCTTGCTTTTTGTCTGTGCTTAGACAAGCTTATGCAGTGGACTTGCTTTGTATCATTCTGTCGTGGTCTCAGAATGGCCTTGTTCTGTGAGATGATGTCCAACAGGGTGAAAACATGGCCTAGCTGTGAGCACCAGGCCAACTTCAAACAACACTGAGCGCTATGTCGGGCCGATTCCCTGATGTCAAAAGCACCTTTTTGCCCTCTCATTGGTAATCCCCAGAGTGGTTCAGAGCTTCATTTAGAATCTATAGGATTGTAGGCTTCCAGTATACGTCAGCATTCTTCAGAGTTGGAGATTCTTTCGTATTGTGGAGAACTCAAGAATCTGAAGTCAGAAGTTTGCATGGGACAAAAAAATATTGCTTCTTGGTTGATAACCAAAAAGTACTTGAGATTATAGATGTTAAGGAACTAAATTGGATTCTATCCCCTTCCCTCGCTTTGGGCAAGTTAACCTAGCTATTTTGAGCCTTGATTTCTTTATCTGGACTTAACAATAAGTCATAATAGCTACCTCATACAGTATTTACAGTGCACCATCAGTGTTCTAAGCACTCTACATATATTAACTTATTTAATCCTCATAACAATCTAATGAGGCGGTGACTATTTTTATCATTATTCATAGACGATGAAACTGAGCACAAAAGGTTAATGACATGCCAAGGCCACATACTAAATGTCAGATCTGACAGGCAGTGGGATCACAGAATATCATACTGGGGCTGTTAGAAGACTAATAATCCTTAAAATTGGGCATATATACAGGGTTGTGTAGACAGTGGGGATGGGAGAAGTAAATATTAAAATTTCTACTTATATTTAATTATTTCCCCTTTAAAAATTAGTATTTTAGTTTGTTTTATAATGGCCATAATTTATTCGAACAGAAGTGAATGTATATAATTTCAAAATAAATATACACACGAGTATCTTGAGGAGTGCCCCAACATTTTTTACTAAGATGAATGTGTGATCACTGTAACAGAATGGACAAAGATGGCACCACCATGTCCCTGCCCTCAGAGTTAACAGTGTATTGGGGGCAGAAAAATTAATTTTTTGAAGTACAAATAATGAATTACAATAGATAACTTTCTATCACAGATTAATTCAGATTATTTGCCACCAAATAAACTGTAGAAATAATTGTCACAGAAGCAGTCACCTGCCATCAGCTCTATTTTTTGCCTATAGGATGAGGACAGCCTTGCTTCGGTTGACTGTTGCAGGACGGAACCTGAGGGCAGAGGCGGCGACCACTGAGCAGCTCTCAGCGCCAGCCCGGAGGCGGCGGAATGCAGGCTGGCGGCAACGCCCCCTTAAGCACCAGCGTCCCCTCATGCTCTCGCTGCAACAGCAGTTCCTGCGCCGCAGCCAGCCTCGCGTCCACACGGCACAGAGACAGCTCCACACCGCTGGGGCACCAGTGCCGGAGAAACCCAAGAGCGGTGAGGTTCAGGGTCGAGCCCTCGACAGGGCTACAGGTTAAAACACTGAGAAGGATTGATTTGCCAGCCACAGTTCCCTCTTACTTGCCTTGTTCTGCCTGCCACCCCGTTTTGTACTTTTGTTCTCTTGTTCTCATTCCTTTCTATCTCCCTAATACATTTTTTTTTCTTCCCTGAGTGGGGTGTCAGGTTCAAAATTTTCAGTTCACGGTTAAATACTGTAGAGAGGAGAATCAGACAACGGAAACGGGAATTTGTTCTGCAGCAGGTCTAGAAAACAGACAGAAAGATAACATAGACGTCCAGCTCAGGTGTGAGCAGCAGTGATGGTAAGACAGGTCCCTCTACTGGGACTCTGTGCCAAGGGGCCCTGCTGTTGCAGTCGTAAGGCCCGTGTGCTCGGGGCATCAAATGTTTAATATTCAACACATCAGAGTTTGGAATAAAGAAAGGTTTTATTTATCAAAATGGCACCATAATGAGAAGATGGGAGACTTCAAAGTTTTCTCAAATCCATCTTAAGAGAGCCCAGAATTCAGGCTTCCTTTATGTCAAGAGAAGAGAGAATGGGCGGGGCAAGAGATGGGATCCAAGAAAGTGCGGGGAGAGGGGAGGGAATCTGTAAATCTCTTTGTCTCTAGTGAGTCAGATGGAAGTTCCTCAAATCTCAGTCAGAACTCTTCCAGTCAATTCACATATCTACAGAAATGCAGGCTGGAAATAAGGAGGAATCAGGGAGAGAAGCATTTCACCCTATTACAGTGCCTCTAAAATGGAGTTCTTAGCCATTTTGGGAGAAGTGGACTCCTTTGAAAGCGTGATCAAAGGGAGGCCTCCTCCCAAGAAAAAGGCACAACACACACACACAACTTCGCATACAATTCTATGGGTTCAGTGATTCCCAAAGCCTATTCCTAAAATCCAGGCTTACAAGTTAGGCTGTGAGTGAAGAGTTGCAATTTCTCCTCTTCCTGTATTTAAAGTGGCTAAGAGTCTCAGGCTTCTATGAAACCCAACCTTGAACTAAGTAAAATCTTGTGTGTAAATTTCCTTCATGTAGCCTACATGAAGTCCTGATTTAGGTCCACGGGAATGGAGTGTCTTTACTCTGGAGATTCAGTGTCAGGTTTTGTTTAGTATGCTCCTATATTTTCAAACTCCCTACTGAACCAACCAAATCTTGGCAAAAACATCTAAAACTAGAAAAACTAAATAAATATAAATTTCAGTTCAGTTTAACCTCAGCATTATTGAGTACCAGTTATATACCAGGCACTAGAAATAAAGATGCATTAGAGTTAGTCCTGGACAAGCTTGCACCTTTCTTCTTCCCGTTTATACTCACTTGAATGTCTATAGTCCCATTGACTTAAAAATCTGTAGTTGCATATCTGTGCAACAGTCAAGACTGAGAACCTCTCCTCTGGACTCAGTGGTCGACCACATAAGGATTGCCCGCAGTTCTCAAGGCTCCCTACTTCTAGCACTTTGTGTTCTAGTTCTAGCAGTTGGTGTTCTGGAAAAATCTTTTGCCAGAGTCTGCATTTTCTGTTTAACTTTCAGAGCTAATGGACAGGCTGAGCTATACAGCCCCTCCCACATTCAAGGAGCATGTGACAAATGAAAAAACCAGAGGTGAAATATCCAGTGAACCCAGCAAACTGTGAGTTCTTTTCACTTATCCTGCACTGTTACTCTTTCAGCTTTCATTAAGAATACATCAGTTAGGGAACAAGTGCATGTTGGCATTTTTGAGTCTTTTTAGCATAATCAGAGAAGACGAAGGTCAACCCTAGGTCAAATTCTAATTTGTTGCTTAAAAATGGAAAATAAGCATTTCTCTGTCTTCCAAGGAAAGGAGAATAAAGGCCATTTTCTTCATTGAAGGTATTCCCTCTTTTTCCCTTTATATTTTTATCCCTTAGGTCATAATTCATTTTTATCTCAGTTTGACACTTAAAAGCTATATTTTGTAAGATTATCTTCCACACATACTAACTCTTCTAACTTCTTTTTATATATGTGAGAGCCAATTCTCAGCCTCTGTAACAGCAGTTTCTCTTTCTCCTTTTTGTGTCTAATATTCCGAATTCCAGCAGTATAATTTCTTTCTGCAGCATACTTAAGACTAAACTCATTGGTCTATGTGTGCCTAACAGTGCCCACATTATGACCAGCAATGCTATGCAAGTAGAAGAACCACCCAAGTCTTCTGAGAAAATGTGGTCCATAGATGAAGATTTTGAACAGAGAAGCTCTCTGGAGTGTGCTCAGAAGGCCACAGAGCTTCGGTAGGAGTGGCATTCCATGCATCAAACCATCAGTTCTTTTTTGGGGGTGGACTCCGGGCAGCATATAATTTAAAAAATCTCTCCAGATGATTCTAACAAGCAGCTAGGACTGGGAATTACTGAGATAGAGTCTAGTGAACCCAAAGCCTCCCCAGTACTTTTCAAATACTAAAGAAAACATCTCCTAGGTTCAAAAAGAATACTCTTCCCTCGTGTCAGATTTAACAGGCCTTTGCAAGGTTTACGGGAAACTGTGAGCACTATAATTTTAAAAATAGTTATTATGTTTTCTCAGAACACAGAATTGAGGGTTGGTAGTTTTTCTATCAAATCTCAGCTGGTGTGAGGGGAAATGGGAAAAAGGAGATTATTGTAGGAGTGTATATACACTTTCTATTTCTGGTGTGTTCTGGGGGAAACAGGCAGGCAAGAGGTAAGAGCAAGATGTTCTAGAGACAGTGGAAATGTAATGGCTGTATGCGATGTCAGAGGGGTAGTAGATTGGGGGAGGAGGGCTATCACTTTGTGAGGGATATAAATGATAAATGTCTAACTATTACATTGTTTTGTACACCTGAAACTAATAAAAAAAGTTTAAAAAAATTTTTTTAAATGTTAAAAAGTTAAAAAAAAAAAAAGGAGATGTTCTTATTGGTGCAGAGTCAGGGTTAAGAGGTGCTTGGCTTTGTCCATTCTCGGACAGAATATTTTGTCACTGTCTTTTTTCTCCAGAGCTTCTATTAAGGAGAACATAGAGCTGATTCGACTTAAGAAGCTCTTACATGAAAGGAATACTTCCTTGATAGCGACAAAAGCACAATTATCAGAAGTTCAAAAGGTGAGTTGCCATAATCAGCTGTGCTTTTTTTTTGGGAAAAAGCAATTAGTTAAGGGCTGCATATTATTTTCTCCATTTTGTACGTGGGAAAATGAGAAAAATGAAGTTACTTCTTGTCTAAGGTCACAAAACTTAAAAGTGATATTCAAATCCAAACCTTGCAACTCAGAGTCCATTCTTTTCCCAGTATTTCCCGTTATCTCTCTATTGGGAAGGAGGCTCAGGCTCTGCCCACTAAGGTGGAATTAAGTGGGGTTAATGTGTATCAGGCTTAAGGTCCCAGCCAAGGGCTGCAAGCAGAATGTAATTAGGTCAGGAAACCAAGAGCAGTAACAGTGGAAGGGAAGGAATCCTTCACGGAGGATCCTCTGTGTGCTGGCCTCTACTAGACACTTACAGCCATGATCTCCTTTAAGCCTGACGACAGCCCTGAAGGTACTATGTACACTTAATGGATGAAGGAACTGAGCCTGAAAGAAGTTAAGTAAGTGGCTCAAGTCATAAAAATAGTACGGGCAGAGCAGGCTTTGAGTCCAGGTTTATCTGGCACCAAGGCTCATGCTCTTTTCTCATTACCACACAATAGAAACGCATATCTGAATGGTGGAAATAGGGCACCAAGGGTCTAAGTGATACATTGGCACCATTCTTTTATTGAATAAGTATTTACTGAGTACCAGGAACTGTGCAAAACACTGGGCTGCGAAGATTATAAAGATAAGTAAGATACCTCGTGCCTTTAAGGAACTTACAGAAATAAGTACAACTAGTAAGAAGTAAACAAGTACAGCTATGCATTTCCAGGGTATGGGGGACACAGAAGAGAGATTACTCAGATCCAAGGATGGGGTGCAGGATCCAAAAAACATTCATAAAGGAGTACATCCATGAGTTAAATACTGGGATACTGAAAGATTAGCAGGTGTTAATCAGTGTACACGAGTGGGGAGAGCTTTCCAGCAGAGGAGAGATGGAGGCCAAGGCATACAGGTGAGAAACATTAGGTACCAGTCATGGAGGCCTTATCAGGCATTTAGACTTTATCCTATAGACAGGGGAGAACTGCAAAAAGGTTTCAAGCAAGTTGATAACAATCAATTTTTATCCTCCAAAGACATCACTTTGCCTTTTTTTAAATGTCTGAAATATTTTTGAATATACATTTTAATAAACAAATACTTTTGAAAAACTATTATAAAGCACTAATAACGATTAATTCTGGGTAGTAGGCTGATAGATGACTGTTATTATAGTCTTTATAGTCTTCTGAAATTTTCAACTTTTCAAAAATTACAAGAATTACAAGGAAAGATCATCTAGCAGCAGAGTGAATGACAGGTTGGCTGGCATAAGACTGGAGGCAAAGAAATCAGGTAAAAGATGACTACAATTGTCCTGGGGAGACAGGATGAGGGTCCCAGCCATGGTAGCGAGAAAGGCTTGCAGAGAAAGGACTGTTTGGGGAGAGGTCCAAGAAGTAGAAGAAAGGACTTCATCACCAAAGGGGAGTGGGTGAGGGAAAAGGAGAAATGAAAGATGACTCCTGGGTCTCTAGCATGGGTGATTAGATGATGGTGGTGCCATTCATTGAGACTGGCCACAATTAGGACCTCCCTCAGCGTGTCCCTTCTGATGGGGTCTAAAGGCATCTTTACAAGACCAACCTTCAAACCTGTGCTTTGTAGAGAACTAGGCATATGCTTGTATTCTTTTGATTTGGCTAATTTTGGTAGCACTTAAAGGATGTGGCAATATAGGAAGGAAGATAATTTTCAGTTGTATGGGTAAATAGCTATATGGGCCCTTCCACCCCATCCGCCTGCCCCGCTATCTCAAAGTAGAACGTTCCAGTGAAGCCTTTTGTAAACCAAAATGACAAGGATGCATTTACTATTAATTTATACAGGAAAATTTTGGAGAGTTCCCAGACACACAAAAATAACCTACCAAATCATACTAAATAACACATGAAACCTAAAATAACACTATTGTGTATATTATAAAAACAGGAATGATATGATAAATACACACCACGCTTTGTATACCCAGCAATCCACTCAGCAACAGATTTTCCATTCTATCTGTTACTGGATGCTGACTAATAGAGACCACTTTGCTACTAGCAGGACCAATAGTAATTTTTGCAGCTTTCAAGATTCTTCCTCTCTGTGTGTAAATAGTACGAATGGTGGACAGAGTCAAGTTCAACACACACACAATATCCTTATTTTGTTCGCCACGATCAAATGCTTAAATTATATCCACTTTTATGCTGTGTAACACCCTTATGAGCGCTCTTTGGCTTTTCTGATACCTTAGGACACATCTCAATGGATGCATAAAAGACAGATAAAACAGTTGCTCACAGACACAGTTCAAAGCTCTGGTGGCTTGATGCTGAGATACTGAGTATGGTTCCTAGGGATGAGCTTGGCGGTACCATTCTCACTGCTCTGCCCTGAACGTGTGCTGCTTCTATAAAGGCTCACTGCAAAACAAACACTGAATTTTTGCTTTTCATCTGTTTTTGTAAAAGCAAGAATCCTTTTCAGATTTCTTTCAGTTAGCAAAAACAGGTACTAATGCAGGTCTTTCATAAAAATGAAGTAGCGTAATGCAAACTTTTGAAAAACAGGGGATACCTGTATTTGTGGGATTAGATTTTTTAAAAAAATTCATCTATTCCTCCAGTGCGTTAAAGGAAAGAAAGAAGAAAGCCCTTCTAAATTGAACGTCCTTACCAATGTCAGTGGTAGTGGTAGAGATGACCTAAAATGGTGAATATCATCCACAATTTTTTTAAATGTATGTTTTACAATTTGTTTTTTTCAGCAATTTATCTTTTAGTTATGCTTTCTTACACATATGCTAAAATAAGTTTGTATTCTCTTAATCCCTTAGCAGTAAAATATGATGGTCAATGGCACAGACTCTGGACTAGAGTCTGAGCAAGTGTCTTAGCTCTCTGAGCTTTGGGTTTCTCATTTTTAAAGTTTAGGCCCTAATACCTGCCTCTCAGATTTGCTGTAGGGATTAAATGAGATAATATATGTGAAACAATTATGATTATAATGTAATAGAAAATGAAACACATGTGAATAGTATCATGTAACACATAGTAACTGCTCAATCAATAGTATTAATAGCTATTGCTGTTAATTTGGTTATTGTTGTTTTTCCTGGTTCTAAAACTGGAAAGAGACCTTTCTGAAGCATGCTAAGTGACATAATGTCTAGTTTAAAAAGAAATTTTTTTCTTGGATAATTCACCAAGTGCAATGCAAATGTCAATAAATGATCTTTCATTCTTTTTAAAGAAATGGTGTGATCTAGTACATTCCTAACCTGGCACGTTAGGGCAGCGGAAAAGTAGCAGCAATTAGTAAACATGTATCCAAACTGACTTGCTTTATAGGAATTTTTAATAACATCTTTTAAAATAAATGTTTATATTCTTATTATAGAGATAAACATAAAAATAAACATCAAGTTGATACAGCAATAAAACAATACTTATTTTGTCTTGCAGGCGTATGAAACTCTGCTCCAGAAGGTACTTAATAAAGATTCCTTGAATCTCTGTTTCTGAATAATCAGAGCAATGAAACCCAAAGAAATTAGGATTCATCTTCAAGTAACATAACGCCAGAATTTAGCCAGCTAAATCAATGTTATTATATCATATAATTTCTATTAAGACAAATGATACTATTACTATTATCAGAAGATACATATTACACTGTTTTCATAAAACTTGAAAATGAGATCTGAGTTGAGAAATATTTGAAATAATATTTTTCAACCTATTGCTAGAGAGAATTATAGCATTTGCTCAAAAATTCCTAAGAGTATTCCTCCAGCATGGATGATATGGTGAGATAAGGCAAAAGTTGTTGCAGATCTTCTCTGGTGTTATTAAATATTAGGCCCTTGTCACCCCTGTGACTGTGGTGCAGGTGAAGCTGGGTGAACGTCCATGATTAAGAGTCACTAAGGGGGGCCGGCCTGGTGGCTCAGGCGGTTAGAGCTCCATGCTCCTAACTCTGAAGGCTGCCGGTTCGATTCCCACATGGGCCAGTGGGCTCTCAACCACAAGGTTGCCGGTTCAACTCCTCGAGTCCCGCAAGGGATGGTGGGCAGCGCCCCCTGCAACTAAGATTGAACACGGCACCTTGAGCTGAGCTGCCGCTGAGCTCCTGGATGGCTCAGATGGCCGGGTCTTATCTAACATAATATAATATAAGACCAGGTCTCATATTAATTTTTGCTCCAAAAGACACATTAGAGATGATTGTTCAGCTAGGTCTTATTTTCGGGGAAACACGGTAGGTGCAAAGGGAGGAGTATATCATCATAAAAAGCATTCAAATTGCTTAAAAAGTAAAGGCAGCTGTAAAATGTGGCACTTGACTTAGAGTCAGGGTTAAATTTGAACTTTGGGAAAATTAAGAATTAATTTGAATTTTGAATTCTTAATTATGAATTACAGTTTCTCAGAGTGGGAAATCCTCACTAACAGGGAAATGATGCTTCCTGAGAAATGGTAGGGTGAAAAACAAGGTCAATTTATAATGCAAATGGACATGATATTAATCAAAGCCATTCTCTGTGACATCCACTAGGGAACGCTAGGGTTGCTAGTATCTTGAGACCACTCCTAGTGAGTGATATGACCATTCCCATGGTAACTTTCCTTTTGCCCCAGAATCAGGGTGTCTTGAGTGCAGCCCATGATGCCCTCCTTAGCCAAGTGAATGAGCTTAAGGCAGAGCTGAAGGAGGAAAGCAAGAAAGCTGTGAGCTTGAAGAGCCAGCTGGAAGATGTGTCCATCCTGCAGATAACACTGAAGGAGGTAAGTAATGGTAACAATTGAAGGAGACCATCAATTGTAAGTTACGTTCCAATTTTAGAGATGTTAAAAAGTGTATCTTAGCAACATTACGGATATTTCAGTTTTTCAAATGAGAAAAATGAACCTCCAGGTGTTAAATAATTTGCTCAGGATTATACCATTGGGGGAGAAACTGTGATTTATACTTTTATCTATTCTCCAAAGTCTTTGCTCTATTACAGTGTTCTGCTGCTTCCCTAACAGAAAACCAGACACCATGATGATTTCTTTAGAGACTCCTTATTAATACCAATAAAAGTTTCTATCCTACCTTTAATTGGTTCAAGTCTTTCTAGTCGAATGGCTCCTCAGAGACATGGAAGATGAATGTAGAAAACCTCCCACCCAAGCCCCATCCTGCAACAGAAAAAGGAGATCCTGTACAAGGCAGTAGATTTAAATGTTTTACCTCAGTCACTCTACCATCATTCTTAGTTTCAGGAAAGAGTTGAAGATTTGGAAAAAGAACGAAAATTGCTGAATGACAATTATGACAAACTCTTAGAAAAGTGAGTACCAAGTTTGGGTTCCAGAGCATTGTTTGTTATAAGAGAAAATTATAGAATAGAAAAGTACCTTCCCAATTTAAAAAATAACACGTAGTATTGATAAGGATATGGGGAAATTGGTACTGAATACTGTTAGTGAGAATATAAACTGGCAGTCTTTTTGGAAGGGAATTTGACACTACCTGTCAAAATATTAAACATTTGCATGTCTTTTGTGCCAGCAATTCCATTTTCTTTGAATAAAAACTAAAGAAATCATTTTATATATGTGCAAAGATATTGTATAATAAGAATGTTAATTACTGCACTGTTAGTAATAGTTAAAAAAAAAGGAAACAATCCAAATTTCCTTTGATAGGGATTGACTAAATAAATCATGTTTCATTCCCACAACAAAATACTATGAAGCTGTTAAAAATGAGGTAGACCTGTATAACTAAGATATATTGTTAAAAGAAAAATCAGGTTGCAAACGAATATGCTAATTCGGACCTAAAAAGATTAGAGTAAGGCAAAGAGGCACTTTCAATTTTATTCTACATACTTTCACATCATTTTACTTTTTCACAACACGTATATATTCATGTATTAATTTTGAAATTAAAATAGCTTGGATTAAAAAAAAATTAAACGTGCCTTCTGACTCAGTTAAAGGCAGCAGAGGGTAGATTGGGGAGGTTGTGTGGGGAGCATCCTGGGAGCAACTGAATCTCTTCAATTCAGTGAAAAGAAGCAGTGTGGGGATCATCCACTCTGAAGACTCCCTGTGGCCAACACCTCTTCCATTCACCATTCATATTATCTTCTTGGATCCTCATGTCATGTATGGTCAGGAAGTGCCAAGAACTCATAACACTACCGTGTTTCCCTGAAAATAAGACCTAGCTGGACCATCAGCTCTAATGCGTCTTTTGGAGCAAAAATTAATATGAGATCTGGTATTATATCATATTATATTATACCCAGTCTTATAGTAAAATAAGACCAGGTCTTATATTAATTTTTGCTCCAAAAGATGCATTAGAGGTTATTGTCCAGCTAGGTCTTATTTTCAGGGAAACACGGTAGCCTAAGCAAGTTGTCTTTAGACCGCATTTATTAAAATGATAAATAAGAAAAAGACATAAGCAGAAATAATAGTTTATCAATGTCACTTCACTTGTGTAAACAGTCAAGGACTGACCATGTGTATTTTACACTCAAAATGAGTCTGCCCTCATGGCGTGCAGGGTACAGTCACTGAAAAATTTAGTTCCTGCCCTTTAGTATAGTCATTTGTAATCTAGTTCAAAGGCAAATATTCTCTAAACAAGCCATTGGTGATGGTAGAGGAATGAAGTAAGAAAAAGAGGAGCACTTTGTTCCTTATTTCTAATCCAGCAGGCCTGAGAATGTCTTGGTACACAGCTAGGTACCTGCCTAAAGAAAGCCAGCATGCTGGAAAAGTTCTTGGGAAATAGATATGAGTTGGGTTGTTTGCTCAGTGGGCTATTTGAGACCTAATCAGAAGTGATACTAAAGAATTCCTCAGTGGGACCCAAAAGTTCCAAGGCAGTTGGTAAATGACAGTTACAGATAAAGCAGGGGCAGAAAAAAACATGTAGGGAAATGAATGATGAACAAGTCCCAGGAGATGCTGAAAGAAGATGCTGAAACTGTAGTAAAGGCATCCTATCACGCACCTTCAAGTATCCATCTGACAACGCCCCCCTCCTTCCTTACTTGCTCCCCATTTTCAGCATGCTGGACAGCAGTAATCAGCCCCACTTGAGCGATGAGCTTGTAGGAGAACAGCTACAGCAGAAAGTCTCTGAGTTGCAGGATCAGCTGGATGCTGAACTGGAGAAGAGAGAAGTCTTACTTCAGCTGTCCAATGAGAAAGGTAGGTCAGGCCTTGAAGAGTTCTCTCAAATGAAGCATCTTCTACCTCTGGTTTGGGAGAAGGGACCTTGGGCCAGCATTTCTCCCATCCCTCACTTGGTCATGGATAACTAGAATAAGAACACTAGCGATCAGATTGGATTTACAATCCAGAAAGCACGACACCCACCTCTCTCATATACTTTTTTCCTCCATAATGACTTCCCATTTGAGAGTATGCCAGTTCATAATTTATTATGTTTTTAAACATTTACTTTATTTATTGAAAGTATTGAAAAGGATTGCCTCTGCCTTTTGATCTTATCAATCAGTTTAGAGGTGACTGAGAGTCTTTTTTTGTTTAAACACCCAATACCTGAAATTGAGAAGCAAGTCACTGCTTTAGGTTAGGTTACCACTACCACTCCCCCGGCTAATTTGGAAAATAGTTGATAGTTATTCCAAAGATTTCTTAGGGGTTTGGGCGTTGAGAAGCACGTTCAAGGTTTCCTGCCTGAGGAGGCAATTGGCAGGCAGGGCGGTGGTGCAGCAGCCTGTCCTCTTGGCTGACTTGCTTTAGTTGCTTAGTTTGTATAAGCTGTATTGGAGGCCACATGTCAAAATAGTAGAGCCACAGAATTAAATCTGATTAATCCCCAAGACTCACCTGGAGAAGAGCCTCTTGATTTATCCTGGACTTCTCAAGCAAAGAATTTAACTTTGTTGTGTTATACCACAGAGATGTAGCACATATTTGTTACCATAGCATATATTAGAGTGTACTGACTAATCATCATAATATATCCTAAGAGTGAAACAAATAAAAATTTGAAAAAAAACCCCAAAGATTTAAAATACTGTCAATGTCAAAGAGACCTTTGTCTTGCTTATTTTTGATAGCCTAGACCTTGATATTTAGTCTTACCTAGCTTATATTTCATCATATTTTAGTATAGTCACATAGGAGAGTGAAGGAAAAGAAATATGACATCAAGAAAAATAGAGGCAGGAACTATCAAAGGATAAAGCTTACAACACATGCTGAAGACCTTATAGTAGGTATGAAGCACAAGTGAAGTCTTGTAAAGACCTAAGGGTAATATAAACTAACGCCCTGTT
The DNA here is from genome assembly GCF_004115265.2 of Rhinolophus ferrumequinum. Lineage (NCBI taxonomy): Eukaryota > Metazoa > Chordata > Mammalia > Chiroptera > Rhinolophidae > Rhinolophus > Rhinolophus ferrumequinum. Next base: position 72,136,044 of record NC_046289.1, read on the forward strand.
TAATGTATGATAATGAAATGATCACACTAAACACTGATCACGTTTCTTACCAGAAACACACACACACACACACACACACACACACACACACACAGAAACGCCCAAACGCTCACACTCCCTCCAGATGAGGGTGGGAGTGGAGTCGGTGCCACAGAGTCAGTAGCATGGAAGTCAGAATGGAGTTGGAGAGGAGTTGTTGAGATACTGGTTTGGATGGTGCTATCAAAAGTTTGGCCTGTCCTAGCCAATCAAGAGGCTCTGTTTTTATTTGTTGTTAATGTTCTCCCTTCCACTTTACAGTTCTATAGCTGTTTTTTGTTTTGTTTTTGGAGTCCAAAGGTCAGGTCAATAAGCTAGGATCTCCATTTGTAGAAATACCTAAGCGCAAATTTTTAAAATGAGTTAAACATTAGTGGGAACATTTAATTCACACTTGGTCCAGTTTTAACCATGGTTATTGATAACTACAGAGTTTCAGCTTTCTGGATTACTTTTTCCCCAGCTCAAAACAAGGATTTGAATCTTGAAGTCACCGATCTACTTCAGAAGCAAAACCAGGAAGTACAGATCCTTCAAAATACAGACACAATTTCCCAATCTCCTGACAAACAATCTGACCCAGCTACTCCCCCAGCTCTATTCCAAGAGGACACTCAGATAGAGGTATGTGCATCTTTGATCAAGTAAGTCCCCTCTACAGAGGGATCTCTGTAAAATATCCCTAGAAAAGATGAAGGGATTAGAATACTACCTGAATGACATTTTGTCCTGATTGAGGACAATATTTGAAAGGATACGAGAAGACTGAGAGTAGAGGTAATTTCATGAGCTCCACATTTTCCTACCCTTTATAGCTCAAAAAATTTAAAATATTTTTTTCCGATGAGGACCTGAAATGATCTGCTGAGGAGCAAATAGCCATTAGAGGCTGTATAACTTTCTCTCTGCTGCTACTGAACATGAATTTACACAAGTCCTCTTTTACATTTTGGAGTAGATTCTGCTGCTAGTATTTTACTATTACCAACAACTGCTTAATGGAGAATAGTTATTACTGTACCTATTATATTTATACTCCCTTTTACTAATGCTTTTCCCCTTATAGCCCTGTGAACCAAACAACCATGAAGAAAAGAAACTGTCCCAGATGTTAAGTGAGTTGCAAGTATCGCATGCAGAAACCATATTGGAACTAGAAAAGACCAGAGACATGCTTGTTCTGCAGTGCAAAATCAACGTGTGCTATCAGGTGCAAGAAAAGATGGTACAAGAAGGGTATAGATAAAATGGCACACGGGAACCACTTGCAAGACTGGGAATGAAGCACAACCTGAGTTTCCAGGGTTGATGCAATTTGATATGCAAGGTCCTGTGCAAACACAGGGAGTGCTGTCCTTTGAAGAACTTGAGTACTCACACATTCCCATGGCATGTTGGCAATAGCAGCCAGTGAAGGGGCCAGCTAATGAAAATGGCAGGTGTGAACCTCTGAGTTCAAATTTTGCCAGACCTAGGAAAATATTATCCTATGCACTAATAACATTACTGATCTTGGAGGGGTCTGTGATTATCCTAGTGGATAATCTGCCCTGCTAAGGAGATAGCGGAGTCTTCTTTACCCAGCAAGTGCCACCTTTTTATCTAGCTCTTTAGTTCTGGGCCACGGAGATAGAAATGTTTAGACATTATTTTGTTTCAGGAGGAACTGGAGGCAATGATGACAAAAGCCAATAATGAAAATAAAGATCATAAAGAAAAACTGGGGAGGTTGAATCAACTCCTGGACCTCAAGAACGATCGTATCAAGCAGCTGGAAGGTATTTTAAGAAGCCATGGCCTTCCACTATCTGGCAAGTCTTAGTACTTTGTTCCCCTCACCTTGGAACCCATCACACAGCTAATGCCTGTGCTCCCCTCTGTGTACCTGTCTAGAAGCCCACTTATGTCCTCGGCATGTGACTTACCCCTCCTGTTCTTTATCCTATCGTCTTTGTTGTTTTCTTACCTGGTTAGCAGCTTCTTTTCCTCTATCATGTCAGCGTCTTTCTCTGATTTCTCTGGAGAGTTTCAAGAGGGTCCAGCAATTGCTGAATCTATTTTGAGAATGAGAGGCATATCACTGTTGGCCCTCAGGGTGGTGTAAACTCCTTCTCTCAGGATTGTTTCCTCCACGCAGGCCTGTCCAGCGGTTTTTATGAAATAATAGAGCTTCATCACTCATCTCTCAGCATCCTTTTCTGTGATTTCTCTCTAAAAGTCTCTAAATTCTTTGTTGTTGTTTGAGCCTGTTGCTATGACGGGGCATCTGGCTCGACCTCTGTGCAAATTTCACAGTGTGGTACTTCCTATATTTAGTATCATCACTGATGACCAGGAGCTGGTCTCGGCCTTGCATGTCAAGAAAATTGGCTTTGTTATTATACCCAGTGATGAGAGACCTAACTTACCCTAACCAAAATTCAGCAAAGACTGATATTTAAGCCGGAGTGTTCGTTGTTATTTTGTGATACTGGCTTCCTTGTTGCTGCCATGAGAATATTTGGAACCACTGTACAAATCAGCCCTCTCTCTGGAAAGCAGAGTCAGTAAGTAGGTTACTTAGTGAGCATGGAACTAGAGTAGAGGGAGGTGAGTCATTCTGGGGCATGATTTATCCCTGCCAGGGTGAGTCTGTTAAAAGGTCACTGCCATATGACAAAGGGAATCCCCCCTGAGATTGAAATGCTCATGTCTTTCAGATTCAGGGTCTTTCTCCGAGGACAGTGCAGGATAAATAACCGTATTTACTTCTGAAGATTCATTTGCTTTAACTTAATAGTTCTTTCATTACTGGTAAGGCTTAAGAGTTTTTCATGTTTTCCAGTTACTTGTATTATTTCTTTTGAGAATTGCCTGTTTCTGTCCTTTACCCATTTTTCAATACTATTTTATTTATTTGTAGAAGTTCTTTTTTTAAGATTTTATTGGGGAAGGGGAATAGGACTTTATTGGGGAACAGTGTGTACTTCCAGGCCTTTTTTCCAAGTCAAGTTGTTGTCCTTTCAGTCTTAGTTGTGGAGGGTGCAGCTCTGCTCCAGGTCCAGTTGCCATTGCTAGTTGCAGGGGGCGCAGCTCACCATCCCTGCGGGACTCGAGGAGTTGAACTGGCAACCTTGTGGTTGAGAGCCCACTGGCCCATGTGGGAATCGAACCGGCAGCCTTTGGAGTTAGGAGCACGGAGCTCCAACCGCCTGAGCCACCGGGCTGGCTCCACATTAAATCAAATTCTTAACAGGATGAAGATTCTTGTGATCTGGCTGGAGAGTGGGAATCATTTCTTGATGGAGTCCAATGTAATGTAATAGACACCATGATTATAATTTGCTATTCTTTCCATGGCCAATGTCCCAAACTTTTGGAAATATTCACATTTTCTCTTTCTAGTGCTCCTCTGATGGAATTACCAATTAATCCATAGGATCTTGCTGTAAACCAAAACAATGTCATTTATAGATGAAATTGCGCCTCCAGTGTTTTCCTGAGCTTAGTGTTTACTTTCCAATCACTCATTTTGAACCTTATTTCAAAAGGAGACATTGGATTATTTGGCCAACAGAATTCAAACCTCCTGGTTGTTAGTCTATTGCTTTTCCTTTAGAATCACATGGTTTCTTGAGATAATCACAACTTGGACTTCCACCACTGTTTTTATTCTCCTTCTGTCCACCTTCCTTTATCCTAAGGAAGAGCTCCCTACTCTTTGATGGATAGGCAGTTTTCTTTTACCTCTAGAACAGCTCAAAGATGTGGCTTATGGTACCCGACAGATGTCATTACATATGGAAACATTGCCAGCCCACAGAGATGAGGATGAAGTGGACATTTCTCTGCTGCGTCAGAGTGAGAATCTTTTTGAGCTGCATATCCACCAGGCCTTCCTGACATCTGCTGCCCTGGCTCAGGCTGAAGATACTCAACCTACCACTTTCTGCACCTATTCCTTCTATGATTATGAGACCCACTGTACCCCACTAGCTGTGGGACCACAGCCCCTGTATGACTTCACCTCACAGTATGTGGTAGAGTTAGATTCCCTTTTCTTGCACTACCTTCAAGGGGCTTCAGCCCGACTTGATCTCCACCAGGCTCTAGCCAGTGAGTACCACACCCTTGCAACTGGATGGATTTGCTTTGACAGGGTGCTGGAGACTGTAGAGAGCGTCCATGGCTCTGCCACACTTATTGGTAAGTGCTCTTAGCTTCCCATAGCTCCCGGAACTAATGCAGAATCTCCCAAAGTCTATAGTTGTTCTTCTAGTGGTTTCCCATTTTCTTCCTCTGCTTTATTCTTGATCCTTGCCACACCATCTACGAGTATATCCTCTGTGCCTTTCATACTTTCTGCTACCCAGGAGCTCATGGAGAAGACTTCGGGGTGCTAGAATACTGGATGAAGCTGTATTTCCCCATAAGAGCCAGTCTACAGGCATGCAATAAGCAAAAGAAAGCCCAGGCCTACCTGTCAGCCAATGTGCTTGGAGCCTGGGAGGCCCAGGAGAATGAGGTGAGAAAAAGGATGTGCCCATGCATCTCAAAGGAGCCTCAGCCAAGCAGCTCATGAAAACAGCTCAGTCTACTATTCTCAATAAGTGTTGAATGTGGATGAAAGAGAAAAACTGTTACACCACAACTAATTCAGATTCTTCCCTTAGCCAAGCCTGAGTTTGAAATGAAACCATGCCTTTGGAGCTAGCTACCTGTCCCTGCTGTGAACAAAATATCTTCTCTGTTCCATTCTCAAAGCTAAGGACTGAGTGCCAGCATCTCCCTTAGATAACTATCTGCCAGAGCCAGTTTGCAGGCAGGTGAAGTCATTAGGTTTCTCTGTGACCCAGTCAGGATTCAACAGTTCTCTAGATCATAGCTCTTCTCTTGCTCATCAAGGGTGCTGGGCTTCACCTATAACAACTCTCTCAGGTTGCCCTTTTCCTCCATCCAAGACCAACATCTCTCCAGTCCAGATCAAAGACTTGGAAGCATCATAACGAGCTGCGGGTGGAAATCACCAGATGTTGCGGCCTCCAGAGTCGATGGCTGGGAACCCAACCCAGTCCGTATGCCATGTACCGCTTCTTTACCTTTTCTGACCATGACACTGCCATCATTCCAGCCAGTAACAATCCCTACTTTAGAGACCAAGCTCAATTCCCAGTGCTTGTGACGTCTGACCTGGATCAATATCTGAGGCGGGAGGCCCTATCTGTGTATGTTTTTGATGATGAAGACTCAGAGCCTGGCTTGTACCTCGGCAAAGTCCAAGTGCCTTTGCTGCCTCTGGCACAAAACAAATCCATTAAAGGTGGGAGTTCAAGGTTATTGCATCTTTATGGTCTTTGCCCAGTGTGTTTCTCTGTCCTAATCCTACTTTCCTTTGCTTACTTGCTTGGAACACTCTCTCTTAAAACATGCTGAAAGGATTTTAAAATATTGTGAAGAGCGACAGAGCAGACTCAGGTCCTCACTAATCACATGGAAACACTGGCTTCTGCTGTTTTTCAACAATATAAACAAGATTCCCAAGTGGGTAGACCCACCAACCTGAAGTCTGTATCTCTGAACAAATATTTTCTGATTCTGTAGGGCTTCCCAGTATTTGTCTTTACTTAAGGCCTATTGTCTCTTAGCATATGACCAGATAGCAGATTATAAGCTGTGCCCTTAATACCACCCCATAATTCTCTTGCTTCTTTTAAACATTAGACACAAGTTAGCAAGATTTCCATGCCATACCATGACTAAAGGAAATTTCTTGAATATTTTCCCCCAATATGGAGCTTAACTCCATGCTACCTTACCTTACTTTCATACCCAGGTTGTGAGGTGCACCTAGGAAGGGTCAACTCTCTGATTGCCTCCCTGGGAGGGTGAGGCGGGGGTATCTGTGCTTTCAGTAGGAAGTGTGGATGGGTACAGCCAGTATACCAACCATGTTTAACAAGCATCTGGATGTACCAGGAAGTGTGTGAGGCCTCCCTCCTTCCAATACCACAAGTACTTAAAAAAAAAAAAAAAAAGGCTGACAGACACTTCTACTCACAACTTGTCCTTTGCCAAAGAGGAGAGACAACGTGAGTCATCTGTTTAATTAATGAGTGTTACAAATGAGAAGTCTGGCATTTAGAAAAAGCCATTTTGTGGAAGTTTTCTTGGGTTTTGTTACTTTAGAAATAAGGACCACTTGAGTGTAGATAATGGTTTTCTGGGTATGCTTAAGGCACAGCAAACCTTTGATAACAGTCATAATAATGCAATTTTGTTTTTTGAATGGGTGACTGATGACAAGCAAGCTAGACCTCTCCATCCATCTTTTGACTATCCCTTCCTGAAACTTGGAGATCCATCTTCCCCTATAAATATTCTAAGGAAATATTAGAAGTAAATATTCTAAGGGAATATTAGAAGTAAATATTCTAAGGGAATATAAATATTCACTGCCATTCTATATTACTTCTGAGTGTATTATGATTATTTGATGAATGTTAATTACAAATTATAGTGAAATTCAAAAGGGGGGGGATGATAAATGCTCACTTGCCTATTTCATTTGATCAGATCTTATTAATGTCTGTGTGTCTCTCAGGTGATTTTAATCTCACTGACCCTGCGGGGAAACCCAATGGATCTGTTCAGGTGCAGATGGATTGGAAGTCCTGTTACCTACCCCCAGAGAGCTTCTTGAAACCAGAAGCTGGGACTGAGGAGAACGACACCAAGAATAGTTCAGAAATATCATCCGAAGAGGAAAAGTTTTCCTTTCCTCCCCAGGTAGGAGACTTCCACCAATCCTGTGGAGCATATTTAAAGAAGACAGTATTAAAATTGGAGGAAAAGAAGTTCCTTGTGTTCTGCATGCTTAATCTGCATCCCTCATAATGCCCTCAGGCTATTGATGGAGCAAAACTTTGGGTTTTATTGTGGGAAGGAGAGAGAGATGGCATGTCTCAGCTCTGTAGCTAGAGAGAAATGAAGTCTGATGCTAGCTTAAAAATTCCTTTCTTGAGTATCTAGGCTGTTAAACCATCATCTTGTAAGGCTGTCTCTGATCCTTCTATTTAGGACAAGGTGGTACCTGCTGAGATTCCCATTGAAGCTGGCCAGTATCCAGCTAAGAGAAAACCTCCTCAGCCGGGAGAAAGAAAGGAAAGGGAACACCAGGTTGCAAGCTACTCAAGAAGAAGACATGGCAAAAGAACAGGGATCCAAGGAAAGAACAGAATGGAGTATCTTAGTCGTAACATCTTAACTGGGAATACACTACAGGTAAGGCTTTAGAAACCCAGAAGAGATAAAATATGGGTTGTAGTGTTCCCAGATATGTTATTCTCAAAGGTAGAAGCAGAAACAGACACACGAGACAAGCAATAGTCATGTCTTTGTGTGGCTAGTTTGTGTTTCCACAGAGTAGTTTAATAAACCTCTGGACTGTCCACTCATTTTAATTTAATTCAACAAATTATAGATCCTGCAGTTCATGCTTAGAACTTTAGTACCACAATTTAACCAGTCCACTTCAACTGTAATTAAAGTACAAGTATTTAGTGAACACTTCCTATGTGCTTGACACTGCCTTTTTTTCATAGAAAACTAGATTAAAGTTACTATGTAGCACCTAAAATATACATAATATATATGTAATATATATGACATTACAAATATGTATTATTATATGGTTATATAATTATATGTAATTGTATGTTACATTATGTTATAATAATTTGTTGTATGAATTATATAATTATATTGATAATGTGTAATTTTATGTGTTTAACTTTATGAAATTATTATAATTACATACAATTACATTTGTTTTTATTCTGAAGCAGGTGGACTACACTGAATGGAAGTTCTCAGGACTTCAGATCTCCATAGATGACGATTTTAAAAATCAGCAGAAAGAAGAGGAGATAACATCATCCCCTTCAGCACTGATACAGAAGGAAGCCCTACATTCTGTAAATGGTATTGTCTTTTTAAAATCTAATTTTCCTATATAATCACTTAATTCTTTTATCAAGACAATTAATTCCTTTCTTTGTTCATCTTGCATTGCTAAACTTTTCATGGGAATTTCGTACTTAAGATCCTAGATTGAATTTTGTTATAGTGTGCTAGTTAGGCCAATCAAGGCTGGAATTCTCAAAGAAAATAGCTTTCTATGTATTTAAAGCCAGCTAATAGCCAATTTAGTTACCTAGCAATTATAAAATGTTAATTCATTCTAGGGTCTTGTGAATTATGGTTACAAAAAAATAGGAGGAGGAGTGTGATTGGATCATTTGTGATGTTAATCCAAATTTTTTTTAACTAAGGTAAGCCTTTTGTGTTATAATGAGAAGTAGACATGATTTCAGTTTATGATGATGGCAAACGAGGTCATTCAGACTAACTCTCCCATTGATGACAACTAGAAAGCTAAAGTGAATACATTTTTTAAAATCTTAATTGTTCTGAAAGGCATTAAAGAGCCAATAAGAGAAGGAAGAATGACCAAACCTAGATCAGGGAGGTGACTGGAGCTCAGACAGTGTGGGCTGGAACTACTTCAGGTGTGGGACACTGCTGGTCTGAAGGAAGTGGGGGAGAGATAGAATCATGCTTTTGGTGGACTTTTGGGGTGGGGAAATGAGATGTAGACAGACTCTGGTGTCTGCCCAGGGTAGACAGGTGTTTGCTTGGGGCAGAATTTCCCACTCTGGTCTGTGACCCAGAGGGTAGCACCATTCTGAGCCTCTTCTGTTCTGAGAGGCAGAACTGTACTTTGGGCGCTTGTAGGACTAGAGGGACCAGGGATGACCCGAAGCCCACCAGGACTCCAGATACTGGAGTTATCAGACACAAGCTGCATAACAACTGTGTTTACTAGCTTCATGGAGAGAAAAGCTGAACTTTAATTTTCAGCAAGGAACTAGAGCTATGAAAATTGATATTGTAAGTTTTTAAAAATATTTTTAAAAAATTCAAATTTACATTGAATAGGACAAAAAATCACATTAACCCTTCATGCAAATTCATCAACTTTTGACATTTTTCCACTTTTTGCTTTATCATTTTTTCTGAAGCATTTGAGAATAAGTTGCAAACATCGTATTTTAATAAGAGAAAAGAAATTATAACCATAGTATAATTACCAAGTTTGCAAATTTAGCATGGATACATTATTACCTAATGTCCAGTCCATTTTCAGAATTTGCCAACCATCCCAATAATGTCCATTGTAGCAGACTTTTCCCCCTTATCTAATCCAGGATCATATATTGCATTCAGTCATATCTCTTTAATTTCCTTTAATCTGGAACAGTTCCTCATATTTTCATTGTCTTTCATGATACTGACATTTTTGGACAGTGTAGATGAGCTGTTCTGTAAAGTGTTCCGTCTCAATTTGGATTTGTCTGATGTTTCTTCATCATTAGATTCAGGTCATCAATTTTTTTACAGAAATACCACAGAAGTGATATTGTGCCCTCACTGCATCATATTGGGAGGTATGTGATGTCAGTTTGTCCTATTATTGGTGATGTTAACTTTGATCACTTGGTTAAGAAAGCACCTGTCAGGATTTTCCATCAGAAAATTATTATTTTTCCTTTCATAGTTATTAAGTAATTTACGAGAAGATATTTTGAAACTATATAACTATCTTGTTCCTTATCAAATTTCACCTAATACTTTTGACATTCATTGATAGGTTGTTTTTTCTTTCCTGAATCAATTGTGAAATGTTTGCAAAATACATTGCAAATTTGAGAATAAATTAATAGGAATGATAGACCTTGCTAAATACAGAAATTTATGAGCAAAATATAAAAGCAGATAAGACACAACTGAAGTGAGAGTTGGTGAAAATATCCAGAATAAAGCAAGGAGAGACAGTAAGATGGAAAATAAAAAAGAGGAGCAAAGAGACATAAAAGAAAAAATGAAGATGTCTAAACTATACTTAATTAAATGTAGGAGAAGAGAAAGACGGGGAACAAAGGCAATGTTTAAAGTGATAATGACTTAGAGTTCTCCAGAATGAGTGTTAAGATATTAAGATTCAATTAAATGAAACTCAAGGAGGGTAAATACAAATAAACTCAAATCTAGACATATCAGGGGGAAAATGCCGAAAATAAAATCAAAGAGAAAATATTAAAAGCACCCACTTCTAAGAAAAAGACAGCCATGGGTGCATCAGTAAAATGGATAACTGACTTCTAAAGAGCAACAACTATAGCTAAAAACCAATGGCAAGATATCTTCAATGTACTGAAAGAAAATTAACTGCCAACCAAGAATTCTCTGCACAACAAAAATATCCTTCCAGAATGAAAACAGAATAGATATTTTAAGACAAACCAAAATGGAGAGTTTGCTTCCAAGCTACATTTTAAAGAAAACTTATTGTTTTTTAGGCTGAAGGAAAATTACCCCAGAAGAAAACACAAAGAAGCAACAAGGAATGCAAAGCAAAAGATATGGGTTAATTTAAGTGACTGTATGAAGCAAAAATATTAACTTGTGGGGTTGAAAATATATTTATAACCTAAATAAATAATGCAGTAGGTTCAGTGGTGGCCCCCAGAAAGATGTCCATGTCCTAAACCCCAGAACAAATGTGATCTTATTTGAAAAAAGAGTCTTTGCAGATGTAAGTAAGTTAAAGATCCTAAGATGAAATCATCCTGGATTTTCTGAGTGGACTCTAAATCTAACAAAAGTGTCTTTAGGAGAGATACACACAGAAGAAATACAGCCAGAAGAGTAAGAGGCAATGTGACCATGGAGTCAGAGACTGGAGTGGTGTGGCCACAAGCCAAGGAATGCCTGGTGCCACCAAAAGCTGGAAAAGGCAAAGGAACAAAGGAAAAGACAGATTATCCCCTAGTGCCTTTGGAGTGAGCATGGACTTCCCAACACCTTGATTTTGGACTTCTGGCCTCCTCCAGAACTGTGAGAGAATAAATTTTTGGTTTTTCTTTTTCTTTTTTCATGAATACTTTCACCTTTATTTCTCTTAATATACTTGAGATATATTAATAATATTTCATCTATAACAAAGTTAAGTGATTTGCACATGTTTCATGTAAGCCAGAGGCACAACCAAGGCTAAAATAACATCTGACTCAGCAACTAACATCACTGAGAGAATTCATAGGAAGTTCACCATCACCTCGAAGATCCATGACTTTATTGTAGAAAAAATGACTCTACAGAAAAGAGTAAAAAAGACATACAGCATAAAATGAGGAGGTCTAAGCTACATTTAATTAAATGTAGGAGAAGAGAAAGAAGGGGATAGAGGCAATATTTAGGTGATAGGTATAACTCATATCTACATTCAGAAAATGAAGTCATAAGGAGGTCTTTTTCTTCTGGGATCTCGATTGTCACTCTCAATAGTCAGTTGTGGGTTGCTTTCTTTGGTTTCTGTCAGCGGTTTCTGGATTTGAGCATCAGGTTCTTCTATCTTTAACCAAGTGCCCGGAGGCGAAATTTTGGTTTCAAGCCTTCACACAACATCTTGACTCCACCATACCTCCAAGGAATTGTGGCCCAGGCCCAGAGTGGCCAGGCTTTGGTTGTGGCTGAGGGCCGATGAAAGGTCTGCACAACTAAAAGAAATGATGGCACATCCCTGCAACCACAGACATCTCAGGTTACACAGTAGTTTCTTCAAAGCCTCACACAGAAACTTCAGTCCAGTAATTTCTATGTGATTCAGCCCCAGGTCCAAGAGTGTTAGGCTGATTGCTCTTGGAGAAGCTTTGAAATGTGATTGCAGCCATCATTGGTTATGTGCAGCGCCATAATACCAGGGTCTGTAATTTACTTTGGGGGTAACTCAAGCCCTCACACAGAAGATTCACTTTGCTATCCCCAAGAGCATTCTTTGCTAAACACAGGTGAGTCAGCCTCTGGTTGAGGATCAAAGTAGAAGACAGCTCCTTGCCACAGGTTTCTATAAGGTGACCGTTTTCCAATGACAACCTCAGCAGGAAGCACTTTAGGTATCTCAAAGTCATGTACAGCAACTTGATGCCCTCATCTAGCAGCTCATTTGCTAGGAGGTTGTCAAGAATGACAGGGACTGGTTTATTTCGAGGGAAGAGGAGCGATCAGCTCGTTGATGAATGGTAGAAGAACAAGATATGAAACTGAGATAGTGCAGATTACATTTTGGGTATCTCAAAACCTTACTCAATGGAGAAAACATATCATTTTGGTCATTTCCTTGAAGGGCCAGACGTGTTGGGAGTCTCATGGCCACCAAAAGAGAGGCAGAAGTTCCGATAAGCATCAACTGGGGAGATATTTTTGAGGACCACTTTCTGGAGATTACAGGTAGCAGAGCCTATTTTTTCACAAATAATTCTCACTGGTGAGGTACTAAGGCCGCTCTGACTGATGTTTAGAAATATTAGATTCTTGTTTGAGCCAAACATGGAATAAAGATCCATACAGAAAGGAGGCAATTATTGGCCACACTGGGGCTTCTCAATCTGAGCATCTTATTCTGATGCAGTATCGTTCTCCAAGAATATCCCCTTTTCTACCTGCAGCAATATTGTCTGCAAGTTTTAACTATGCGTGAGGCAGAACGAATGCACAATATCCACTTTATTTTTCAAATAAAAGAACATTTCCTTGACATAGGCCATTTGTATCCTTCATAAGCTGCTCCTTCTGAGATGTGTAAAGACAGTGCAAAACCATCTTCATGTCTATCATTGAGGAGAAGGTTTTATTCTCGTTGAACTGTGCTTTGCATTTCAGTAAGTCCTGTTTTACCTCCATTGACATATGACAGTCAAAAGTTGTCTCCAGCCTTTTGGATCTCCTTTTGTTTGAGAGGCTGAATTAGAAGTATCCTACTTGGGTCAGGTTGGGGTTCTTTAGTCTTTTTTCTTAGAGAGCAGCATCTGCACATCCCCAATGTCCCACCTGAGGCCATCCTTGCTTTCCTCCTCTTCGCTCTCCAGAACATAGAACATGATGGCAAGAAACTGCTGAGTACTGAGGTGGATAAAGGAGTAGCAGGGCTCACCATCTTTGTTCTTCTAGAGGATGGTCTTTCCAGGAAAGGGCAGAGGTCAGATGTCTTTGACCCAAGTCTCCCAAGGTCTTCTCCATCAAACACAGATATCTGGGTCCACATGCCATCAGTAGCTAGGAGACACAGAGCCTTCATTGGAGCTCAGCAGTACTGATAAGGACAGCTGCCAGGTGCCTGCATGAACTAGCTGCAGAAGAAACAGGAGCAGCCATGTGATGGTTTTGCAAGTCAGGGCAGAATCCTTCCCCCTTCTCCATCTGCAGTTTTAGACAGGTGCAGATGAACAAGAATGTGGCGGGAGCTGAGCCCATATGGAACAAGGCTATGTTGCTCTTCATCAAGTTGAAAGCTCACAACGCTTAATCCTCATCTTCAAAATGTTTCAAGAAATATGCCTTCCTATCCAACACTAAGAACCACTTCATTTCTATGAAGAGGGGCTGTTCAACCAAGAGTCGGAGATCTCTCAGAGCCCTGGGTCATGTGGTGAACAGTAAAGTGGCCTTGGGTAACAATTTTCTCTTCAGCAAAATACCCAAGAGGATAGGCACCAGCTTCTGCTTCTTCCAGTCACCACATACATGTATATCATGGATAAGTGTCCCTAAGGGGATTCTCAGCTCATTAAAACATTGATAAAGAACAGGATTTTCTGCACTTGGGCTAGGATCTCTGAAATGACATCCTGCAATTTGAGCTAGTTCCTGGAGACCAGTTCTACAAAAGTGCATGATCCATTGTGATTGAGTTCTCTGCCTGAGCTAGAATGCAAAATTGAATGTCTTTATGAGGTTTCCCAGTATTCAGTCCAGCATCAACTTGTTTGCCAGTGTGTTTTTTCCTAATACCCACAGGGTTGTACAGCACCACCATGTGTGGAAATGGCCCTGGAAGCATTTTACCGTGTTTCCCCAAAAATAAGACCTAGCTGGATGATCAGCTCTAATGCATCTTTTGGAGCAAAAATTAATATAAGACCTGGTCTTATTTTACTATAACATAAGACCGGGTCTATTATAATATAATATAATATAATATAATATAATATAATATAACATAACATAACATAATATAATAATATAATATACTACCAGGTCTTATATTAATTTTTGCTCCAAAAGACGCATTAGAGCTGATTGTCCAGCTAGGTCTTACTTTTGGGAAAACACGGTAGGATTACAGAATGGTCTCAGCATTTCATATTTCTGGGTGACAACATGGGTGTTTTCACTGGCTCCAGGACAAAAGTTGCTCTTAAATTTCTGTTGTTTTAACCCACTTGATTTGTGGTATTTTGTGACAGTAGCCATAGAAAACTAATGCAGGCAATAACAAATATTTGGTAATTAACTGAAATACTTCTACGTAATACTTGCATCAAAGAAGAGCTCCTATAGAAAATTAGAAAACATATTGAACTGAATGAAAATGAAAACAACATCACAACTTATGAGATGCAGCTAAAGCAGTGCTTCTAAGGTAATTTTTATAGCTGCCCACATTGCACTCTTTTCTGGACAATTTGGGTCCGTGGGCTCCAGGATGGCAGTGGCTGGTCTTGGTGTGCTCTGAGACATTTGCTAGGTAGCTCCAGGCTTAGCACTGGCACCAAACCAGAATCTAACGTGGTGAACACCACTCGTCCCACCCTGGTAACTCACTTTGACCCCACCTTACCCCAGTTGTATACCACATGAAGCTCTATCAGCGGCTGAGCCTTATGGAGCCATCAGGCAGCAGCAGGTCTTGGGGTGTCCTGGGCTTTTTGCAGAGCTAACCTAGGCCTGGTACTGGTGGTAGCTGGCCTTGGTTTGCAGTGTGGCTTCTCTCACATGCCTCCTGGTCTATCACAGGCAGTGACCAACAGTGGATCACTTTGTAGCTCCTACTAGCAAGTAGTCCCTGGCTAGTCACAGGCAGTGGCTGATGTGGGCCTACAATGGAGCCCCTCCCAAGAGGCCCCAGAACCAACATACCTGGACATTGGCTTCAGACCACAGCAGAGCACCACCCAAAAGCCCTACAAGTGGCACAACCAAAGAGCAGTCTCAACAGACACCAGAGCCCATGGGTGAATCCTGCTTTACAGGGGAAGCCCCTCACACAGCAGCTTATAAGCTGTGGACGTGACAAAACCCCACAGCTAGTCAGCCTGAGTGGGAATAAATCTCACCCACTGATCTGCTAATAGCAATCAAGGCTCAACTATAACAGGAGTGCATACACAACACACAAAAGGGACTTTTCTGGAGAACCCAGCACAGGTGACCAGAGAGACTAGTCCCACATGGCACTTACTACATAAGGCCACCCGGTCAAGACTGAGAGACATAGCACATCTATCTAATACATAGAAACAAACACAGAGAGACAGCCAAAATGAGGAAACAAAGAAATACATCCCAACTGAAAGAACAGGAGAAAACTCCAGAAAAAGAACTAAACACAATGGAGGCAAGGAACCTACCAGACACAGAATTCAAAAAAATGGTTAGAAGGATGCTCAGTGAACTTAGGGGAAGAATAGATGAACTCAGTGAGACTTCAACATAGAGATAATAAGCATTAAAAAGGACATAAAAACAATAAAAAAGAACCAGTCAGAAATGAAGAATACAATAACTGAAATGCAGAATGCACTAGAAGGACTCACCAGCAGACTAGATGAAGCAGAGGATCGAATCAGTAATTTGGAAGAAAAGTAGCAAAAAATACCCAATTGGAATAGCGAAAAGAAAAAAAGAATCAGAAAAAGAATAAAGAAAATCAATGGAGCCAGAAGTTGTTTGTTTGTAAAGATCAACAAACTTGATACACCTTTATCTAGGATAACCATTCTAATTAAGATCCAACCATGAGACAGATACTACATAGTAATTTGAACAGGAAAAGTGTAATATACAGAATTATTAACTATAACGGGATTTATTTGGGGGAGAATGAGGATTGACTAGTAAAAAGAGAACTCTAACGAATACAGGAATAGCGGATTTAAAGAACATCCACAAATCACTAGAGTTGAGATAGAGTACCAAAAAAGGTATAGATCTGGTAGACAACACCATTCAGGGCAGAGATGCAGACCTCATTGGAGAGAGTGAAGTCATGTTTTACTGAATAGCCCACAAGTTTTCTGTGGCTGCATGTCAGAACTCAAAGGAACTGTAAAGTTGTTCTCTGGAATATTGGCAGTAAACTATTCACTGCAAATCCACCTAGGAGGTAGCAGGGAAACTGCCCAGGGGGAGGTGCCAAGTGCTACTGGCCACTGGGAATTGCTGGAATTGGACATTTCAGAAGCCATATGCTAACAGAATTGTGTTCTGCAGGAAACCATGTGTGCTGCTGGAGACAGGTCCTAAGTTTCAGGAGTCTGGTCTGCAGAGTCCACATCTGCTGCATGAGCCTGCCTAAATGAGCACACTAGAACCAGGAACAGAAACCTCTTTTTTTCCTGTGATTCTCCAAAACCCTCTACTGTCAAACTTTCTGTAATGCCAGCAGGCAAAGAAGAAATATTTACAGGGGCGAGCTCCATTATTGCACAGCAGACAGTGAAATTTTTGAGTTGAGAGGCAACAACTTGACAACTGGAATGCTGATCAAGAAAAAGAAAAAAGACACTAGTTAGCAAAATCAAGAATGAATGTAGGGAAGTGGCTGGATGGCTGGTTGGTTAGAGTGTGAGCTCTTAACAACAAGGTTGTCGGTTCAATTCCCATATGGGACAGTGGGCTGCGCCCCCCACAACTAGACTGAAGGACAACGACTTGACTTGGAGCTGATGGGTCCTGGCAAAAACACAGCTACTCAATTTAAAAAGAATGAATGCGGGCCGGCCCAGTGGCTCAGGTGGTTAGAGAGTCGTGCTCCTAACTCCAAGGTCACCGGTTCGATTCCCACATGGGCCAGTGAGCTGCATCCTCTACAGCTAAGATGGTGAACAACAGCTCTCCCTGGAGCTGGGCTGCAGTCAGCAGCCGGGAGGTTGGTGCATGAGCTGCGGTGGGCTGCTGTGTGCTGCCACAGGCTGCTGTGTGCTGCCATGGGCTACTATGTGCCGTCATGAGCAGCTGGCAGCCAGCGTGAGTGACCTGCAGCCAGTGTGAGTGGCCAGCAGCCAGCGTGAGCTGCTGTGTGCTACCGTGGGCTACTGTGTGCTGCCACCAGTGGCCAGGGGCAAGCGAGAGTGGCTGGCAGCTGGCGAGAGCTGCAGTGAGCTGCTGTGAGCGGCTGACCAACAACTGGCAACGACTGCCTCAGCCGGGGGCTGGGGGTCGGGAGGGTGGGGGGTGGAGAGCGCAAGTCTCATAATCCCAGCACGGGCCAGGGAGCTGTGTCCTACACAACGAGACTGAAAAACAACGGCTTGAATCGGAGTGGGGCCAGGCAGAAGAAAGGGGGGGGGAAATGAATGTAGGCTTACTACAGACTGCACAATTAAATGGATTACAAAAGAATATGATGAACAACTTTATGCAAATGAGATAATAAAGAAAAATTCCTAGAAAGATACAAATTACCAAACTGACTCTAGAAGATATAGAGATCAATATTGACCTATAAAAAATAAAGACAATGAATTAGTAATTTAAAATCTTCCCACATCAAAAAAATCCAGGTCCATATGGCTTCATTGATGAATTCTGTCAATATTTAAGGAAGAAATAATGCTGATCTCTCAAAGTTTCTTTCAGAAAATAGTAGAGCAAGGGAAACTTCCTAATTCATTCAATTATAAAGTTAGTATTATCTTGATACCAAAACAATACAAAGACATTAAAAAAATAAGCTAAAGACCAATGTCCAACATGAACACAGATACTATATCCTAAATGAAATACAGATGGTGCTGAAAAAATGTATACACATTTTAAGAAAGGAAAACTGCATTAAAATTGCAATACTCAATATATACCGATAACAAAATTTCCATACACTATCACTTGTATTTAAAATATAAATACAAGTTACATTTGACATCTGCAATTACAAGAGTTGCTCAAAGTGGTTACTATCAGTGTCCAGACACTTCTGATGATGGTAAACTACTGCTTGAGCAACGTTGACTAAAGTGTCCACTAGTATACATTTTTTTGGCACCCCTGGTATTAGCAAACAAATCCAGCAAAATATAAAAATATTAAAGGGATTGCACACCATGATCAAGTGGGATTTATTCTAGGAATGCAAGGTAGTTTAATGTCAGAAAATTGACTTAATACACTGTATTAATAGAATAAAACCTTCATAATCACTCAATAGGTGGAGAAAAAAGCATGTCACAAAATCCAACTCCCATTCTTGATAAGAGCTCTCAGCAAACTAGGAATAGAAGGAAATTGGTTCAGACTAATAAAGGACAATAAAACCTATAGCTAATATCCATTCAGTAAAAGACTGAATGCTTTTCCCTTAAGATTGAGAACAAAGAAAGGATGTCTGCTTTCACCAATCCTGTTGAACATTGTAGTGAAGTTTTTCAATCATTGCAATAAGTTATACAGATTGGAAATGAAGGAGTAGTGCTGTCTTTATTTGCAGTTGACATGACCCTGTATTTAGAAAATCATAAGAAATCTACAAAAAATTGAAAAAAGAAAAAATAAACTCTAGAACTTAAAAGCAGGTGAACAAGATTGCAGGATATAAATCAATATGCCCAAATCAATTGTATTTCCGTACACTATCACTGAACAATCTAAAAGTGAAATCAAGAAAACAATTTCATTCACAATATCATCCAAAAGAATAAAATATTTAGGAGTAAACTTATCAAAAGAAATACAAGACCTGTATACTGAAAACTACAAAAGCTCCTGGGAGAGATTAAGGGAGATTCATACAAGTGGAGAAATGTACCATGTTTATGGATTGGACCATTCATAATTGTTAAGATAGCAATTCTCCCCAAGATTTAT
This sequence comes from Rhinolophus ferrumequinum, assembly GCF_004115265.2. Taxonomy (NCBI): domain Eukaryota; kingdom Metazoa; phylum Chordata; class Mammalia; order Chiroptera; family Rhinolophidae; genus Rhinolophus; species Rhinolophus ferrumequinum. The sequence continues at coordinate 72,155,043 of NC_046289.1, forward strand.
ATGGAAATGCAAAGAACCCAGAATAGCCAAAACAATTGTGTAAAAAAGCAAAATTAAAATTTTTGTACTATCTGATTTCAAAACTTCCTATAAAGCAACAGTAATTCAGATAAGTGTGGTATTAACATTAAGATAGACTTAAAGATCAGTGAAACAATTGCACTTCCAGAAATAATCCCTTATATTTATGGTCAATTGATTTTCCAAAAATGTTCCATGGCAATTCAATGGGGGAAATCTAATATTTCCACCACACGGTGCTAAGACAATCAGATAGCCACATACAAAAAAAAAAAAAAAATTAGACTCTTACCTCACATTATACACAAAATTAACCAAAATAGATCATAAACCTAAATATTAGATTCAAAACTATAACATTTCTAGAAGAAAACATAGGATAAAATATTTAACCTTAGATTAGACAATCATTTCTTAAATATGACATCAGAAGCATGATTCATAAAATAAAAAATTGATAAATTGGACTTTTGCAAAATGAAAAAATGTATGTTCTTCAAAGGACATATTAAGAAAACAAAGATATGCCACAAACTAAGAGAAAATATTTGCAAATCACATTTCTTATAAAGAACTTACATCTATAATCTATAAAGCATTCGTAAAACTCAATAAGACGAAAAGAACAAGACAAACAAATGAGAAACAAAAACTCACACAGACAATAGTTTAGTGGTTACCAGAGGGTAAGGGGGATCAAATATATGGTGATGGGAGGAGAACTGACTCTGGGTGGTAAACACACAATAGGATTTATAGATGATGTAATACAGAATTGTGCACCTGAAGTCTATGTAATTTTACTAACAATTGTCACCCCAATAAATTAAAAAAACAACTCAATAAGACAACCTCATTTTAAGTGGTCAACAGATTTGAATAGACATTCACTAACGATATATGAATAGCTAAAAAACATACAAAAAGATGCTCAACATTGTTAGTCATTAAGAGAAATACAAAATAATACCACAGTGAGGTATCAGCACACACCAACTAGAATTGATATGTTCCAGAAGCTGATTGTATCAAGTACTAGTGAAGATGTGGAAAAATTAGAACCTCATACATTACTGGTGGGAATGTAAAATAGTATAGCCACTCTGAAAAAATATTTGGCTGTTCCTTAAAAAGTTAAACATATAGTTTACAACCCAGCAATTCTACTCTTAGGTATCTACCTAAGAGAAATGAAAACATTTCTCCACCCAAAGACTTGTACACAAATACTCATAACAGCATTGTTCATCATTCAGAATAAGAAAAGATTTAATAAGAAACAAAATACACTAACCATAAAGAAAGATATTGATAAAGGTGACTACCTTAAAAGTAAGAATTTCTATTCAGTAAGAGATTAAATAGGCAAGCTACAGAGAGGAAAAGACATTTGTAACACATGTAACCATCAAAGAGCTCAAACTCAGAAAAAAATACAGAACTTGTACAAATCAATAAGCAAAAGACAAATAACCCAATAGGAAAATGAGAAAAGATTTGAAAGGCACCCTACAAAAAAGAAATTTGAATGTCCAATAAAATATGTCAAGGTCACACTGTAAAGAGAGTATGTGGGATGGGAGGTATTGTTTGAGGGTGTCTTTGAAAAACGCAATCTGCCACAGCAATCTGATTGCACTGCTTTTCCTTGGCTTGGTCATTTTCTCCAGCCCAAACTTCCTTTCTATCTTCCTTCTTTCAATTCTTCCTTCTTTCCATTTCTTTCTTTTTTTCAGAAGTAAACGCTGAGTGTTTGGCAAGCTTCCGAATCAGGGAATCTTTGAAAAAGAGGGTTTGATTCTTAATAAATGTAGCCAAAAATCTAGGTACTCAGAACTAGTGACCAGATAGTGGATTAATGATGTAGGTACTGGGTCTTTTCTTGGACTAAACAGGGTGCTCTGAAACAGTTCTATAACTCTGGCCTCTTCTCTAGCAGATAAAGAATCCTGTGAACAAGCTTCTGAAATCAGTGAAGCACAAACTACAGACAGTGATGACATAGTGACATACGTATCTCAGAAATGTCCGAAGCCAGTAAGTACATTGGTATAATTATGGAGTGTGGGACAAGATTGTAAACAATGAAAGTTAGTGTGCTTAATGGCCATGTATGTGAAGTTCAAATCCAGTTTTAATGAACCTGGTGGGAAATTGAAGTTATTTAGTTAAATACACATTGTGAGTGAATGGAAGTCTGTTGATGCGGTCAGATGAAAGGATCATTTTCTTGATGTGGTGTAAATGAAGACTTGCTTCAAAACTTCTCTCTCCTATTTGGATCCCTTGCCTGCCTTCTTCATTGTGTACTGTGATTCACCCCTAGCTGGAGTGATGCCCCTTTCTTTAAACCCACCTGTGGAGAGCAGCTTTACTTTGGGAGAGGGAGGTCGGCAGAGAGGAAAGGATTCTTCCTGGGAGGGCTCAGAGGGATCATTCAGTTTCTGAAGTTTTTTACTCAATCTTTGAAACCTGTCATTACAATTATTTATTAAACATTTTCGTCTCAAATCTCTTTTGGAACTAATTGAGGATACCCATACACAAATATATATAAAATACCCACAGGTATATTCAACAATTATTGTATTAGAATCTTGTGGCGTTATAAATGAGGTAGAAAACAATCACTTTCTCGAGCCACTAGAATCCTCCCTGGCACATTTGTAGGTGTTCAGTAAATATTTATTGAATGAGTGACTGAATGAAAGATTAAAATCTAATTGAGGATTATGAACTTCATTGAAACAATAAAGAAAAATATAGGTGACCTAGAATCAAGTGGGTAGATTATGTGATATAAATTCTAAGGTTTTTAAGAATTCAGAAAAGGGAAATTACTGTTGCTTTTGCAGAGGACAGAAGACTCTTCCTTGAAAGTCAGAACTTGTACTAAGGATTTGCAGGAAAATAAAGAATATTGGAGTAGGGAGAAGCAACTCAAAATAAGAAGACTTAAACAGTTAATATGGCAAACAGTTACATTTATCTTCTGAACTTTTATCTGTCATCTTTCTTTGACATTATGTAAATTAATGTCTTGAGAAATGTTTATAAGACAAATCAGAGCCATTGAATGTTAGAACTAGACAAAAATACCTGAGAGATCATAAAGGTAAAAAAGATTAAATGATGTTTCCAGCATTATAGAGCTAGTGAAGGGGCTGGAACTCCAGTTAAGATTTCTAAACCTTGCCACCTCAGATCAACCCAAAGAGCAGCCAGATGGTCAGCAAACTTTTGAACTACAAGGTAGACAGATTCCATTAAAAATATTACTCTAGGGAGGAGATCCAAGATGGTGGAGTAAGTAAACACTGCCTGCTCCCTTTCATGAACACATTAAAATTACAACTAAATTATAGACAATCAACTGGAGAACCATCTGAAGTCTGACTGAACAGAAGTTTTATAACCAAAGATATAAAAAAGCCACGTTGAGACTGGTAGGAGGGGTGGAGACATGGACCCACTTGGCCTCAAACATATGGTGGTTGAGAACCGGGAGGGATATCTCGACCACGGAGGTTCCCCCTGGAGTAGCAAGTGATCCCAGCCCTACACATGCTTCCCCAGCCCAGAGTAGTGGTGCTGGGAAGAGGAGCCCCCATAACATCCAGCTGTGAAAAACTGGAGATTCTGACCATCTGGGTGGGACGGAAGACTGTGGGAAAACCAGAAGTTTTAAAGGGCCTGCACACTGACTCTCTCACTCCCAGGCACTCACCTTGGGCTCCAGTGGAGGGATGGTGACTCAGGGAGACTCAGAGACATACGGGGAAAGAGACTAAGGTATGTAGCTTCAGGGGGAGGACTGGTGGACAGTCGGCATTTTCCAAGGGGTCTGCCTCCCATGCAGTTGGCAGGCGGGCACTATTTTTTCCATGTTGAGCCCGCCTCCACAGGCCAAATCTGAGTCTGATTGGCTGGGTGAGCTCTCCTAATCCGCCCTGCTGACTCAGGTGGGACCCTGCCCCATCAAATTCACCCAATGCCAGAGGCACTTTCTCCAGAGCAGCCAGCCCCGCCCACATTGCACTCTTTCTTGGGAAACTATCAGAGTCCATAGGCCCCAGGTGACTGGCAACTGGCCTCGGTGTGCTCTGAGACTTTTGCTGAGTCACTCCAGGCTCAGCATTGACACCAATTCAGAGTCTACATTAACCTGGTGAGCACAGGTCTTCCCACTCTAGTGACTGCCTGAGACTCTGCCTCACACAACTTGTGTACCACAAGAAGCTTTATCAGTGGCTGAACCTTAAGGGAGGCAGTAAGTGGCAGCAGGCCTCTGGATGTGCTGGCTTTTTGTGGAGTTACTCCAGGGCTGGTACTGGTGACAGCTGTCCTCAGTTTGCAGCGTGGCCTCTCCCACACACCTCCAGGGTTACCACAGGCAGAGAACAACCACAGATCACTTTTTATCTCCTACCAGATAGTCCCTGGCTGGTCACAGGCAGTACGTGACCTGGACCTGTACCAGAGCCCCTTGCAAGAGGCCCCAGAACCAACATACTTGGAGGTTGACTTCAGACCACAGCAGAACACAGCCCAATTAGCTCCACAAGTAGCACACCCAAAGGGCAGTCTCAAAAGGCACTAGAGGCCCCTAGAGCTAATCCGGCTCAGTGAGGTAAGCCCTCTCCATAGAAGCCTGTAAGCTGTGGATGTGGCCAAACCTCATAGCCAAACAGCCTGAGGGTTAGCCCCATCCACTGATGTGCCAATAGCAATCAAAGCTCAACTATAACAGGAGGGTACATACAACCTACACAAGAGACACTCCTGGAGCATCTGGAGCAGGTGACCAGTGAGACTGTTCCAGGGCCCCACACGTCACCTACTACATAAGGCCACCCGGCCAAGACTGGGAGACATAGCAGATCTACCTAATACATAGAAACGAACAGAGAGGCAGCCAAAATGAGAAAACAAAGAAATGCATCCCAAATAAAAGAATAGGAGAAAATTCCAGAAATAGAACTAAATAAAATAGAGGCAAGCAACCCAGCAGAGACCGAGTTCAAAACAATAGTTATAAGAATGCTTAAGGAACTTAGTGAGAACTTCAACAAAGAGATAGTACGCATAAAAAAGGACATAGTAGAAACCATAAAAAAGAATCAGAAGTGAAGAATACAATAATTGAAATGAAGAATGCACTAGAAGGTATCACCAGCAGACTAGATGAAGCAGAGAATCAAATAGGTGATTTGGCAGACAAGGTAGCAGAAGACACCAATCAGAATAGCAAAAAGAATCCAAAAAAATGAGGACAGTTTAAGAGACCTCTGGGACAACATCAAGCATAGCAACATTTGCATCACAGGGGTACCAGAAGAAGAGAGAAAGCAAGGGATTGAGAACCTATTTGAAGAAATAATGACTGAAAACTTTCCTAACCTGGTGAAGGAAATAGACATAAAAGTACAGGAAGCACAGAGAGTCCCAAACAAGATGAACCCAAAAAGGCCCACACCAAGACCCATTATAATTAGAATGGCAAAGGTTAAAGACAGAGAATCCTAAAAGCAGCAAGAAAAAGACAACTAGTAACTTATAAGGGAGCTCCCATAAGATTGTCAGCTGATTTCTCAACAGAAATTTTGCAGGCCAGAGGGAATGGCACAAATCTTCAACATGAAGAAAAGCAAGGACCTACAACTAAGATTACCCAGCAAAGCTATCGTTTAGAATAGAAGGACAGATAAAGAGCTTCTCAGACAAGAAAAAGCTAAAGGAGTTCATCACCACCAAACCAGTATTACAGGAATGTTAGAAGGCCTTCTTTAAGATAGAAAAAAAAAAAATCAAAATCATGAATAATAAAATGGCAATAGCTACATATCTATGAACAATTACTTTCAATGTAAATGTATTCAATTCTCCAATCAAAAGGTATAGGAGGACTGAATAGGTAAGAAAACAAAACCCCTTACATATGCTGCCTACAAGAGAATCACGTCATGTTGAAAGCCACAGAAAATAAAGGGATAGGAAAAGATATTTCATGAAAATGGAAATGGAAAAACAATTTAAAAGCCAGGGTACCAATATTCATACCAGAAAAACTAAACTTTCCCCCACCCCCTTCTTCCGCATGCCCCATCCACTCACCCATGGCAGCACTCAGCAGCCAGTGGCCGCTCATGGCAGCCTAGCTCCACGAAGAGCTGTTGTTCACGATCTTAGCTGTAGTTCACGATCTTAGCTGTAGAGGCCGCAGCTCACTGGCCCAGGTGGGATTCAAGCCAGCGACCTCGGTGTTAGGAGGGGGGCGCTCTAACCATCTGAGCCACCCGGCTGACCCAAAATAAACTTGAAGACAAAGGCTCTAACAAGAGAGGAAGGACCGAGTAATCCCACTTCAGGGTATTTATCTGAAGAAACCCAAACAGTACTTCAATGAGACGTCTGCATCCATATGTTCATTGCAGCATTGTTTACAATGGCCAAGATGTGGAGCCAGCCTGGGTGTCTGTTGATGAAAGAATGGATAAGGTATAGGTGGTACCTATATACAATGGAACATTGTTCGGCCATGGAAGGGAATGGGTTCTTGCCATCTGTGGCAGCATGGATGGACCTGGAGGGTATTGTGCTAAATGGAGTGTAAGACAGAGAAAGAGAGATGCAATGTGATTTTGTTTATATGTGGAGTCTAAAGAACAAAATAAACAAACAAAACAGAAACAAACTCACAGATACAGAGAACATATTGATGGTTGCCAGATGGGAGGATAGTTGGGGTGAGTGAAAAGGTGAAGAAATCCAAACTGGTAGTTACAAAATAGTCATGGGGATAAAATGTACAGCAGAGGGAATATAGTCAATAATATTGTGGTAATGTGGTACGGTGTCAGATGGCTGCTGGACTTATCATGGTGATCACTTCTTTAGGTATATAAATGTTGAATAACTATGGTGTACACCTGAAACGGATATAATACTGTATGTTACCTATATTTTAATAAAAATCTTTAAAAAATTTTACTCTAAATTAAAGGCTGCTAAATAACATCCCCTTTTAGAAAAGTTTTGTGTTCCCAAAAATGTTACTTGAGAAACTAAATATGAAAACTGTGCCTATTCAGCAAAAAATTAATGTTACTATCAAATTAAACTTACACCACAGACACATCTATGCTCAATCATGATTATAGTTCAAAATAGGCATAAAAGATCGAAGGAGTTGAAGGCCCAGACACAATACTCGAGCTCTGTCACTCTTCTGCCTGGAGTCAGCCTGGATAACGGAGGAGGCAAGAGAGTATAGTGTTTAAGAGCATGGAGATTTGGTTCAGGCAGAAGTGGTTCACGTCCGGGTCCTGCTACTTATCGTCTATACAGAATTGGGGGTGGGGGGTTATTTAACCTCTATTAGGCTTTGTTTCTTCACCTGTAAAGAAATAATATTAAATATGCCTAACTTGTAATGATGAGACGTGATTTAAATAAGGTAATGTGTGGTAAGGGTTTGATACAATGCCTAAGATAAATTAAGCACTAAATAATAGTGATGATAATGTTGATGATGGCAATAGTCTATCCTCTCTGAAATATTCTAGTTCTCAAGGTCAAGCTTCTATCATCTGCTGGTGGTCCCTACAAAGGATTAGACCCTAAGGGGTGGGGATTGAAACAGTGGGGTATCATTTCTCTTCTGCCTGCCTACTAGGTTGAATAGTACAACTTAAAGAAGACCCTTCCAAAATAAATGCCTTCCTCGATACTGTAAAAAAGTGAAACAATTGGGGGTGGCCGGTTAGCTCAGTTGGTTAGAGCACAATGCTCATAACACTAGGGTTGCAGGTTCGAATCCCACATGGTCCAGTATGAGCTGTGCCCTCCACAACCAGATTGAAAACAATGACTTGACTTGGAGCTGTTCCCCAGTCAAGGGGAATACTGGGGAATACACTATTCCCCAATATTTCCCAATTAAAAAAAAAAGTGAAACAATCACAATACAGATGGAATGGGATCTTTAACAGCCTCTTTGAGTCCAGAAATAGGGCAGTTCCTGTGTTCATAGTATGTGTGGGGGACTGTTCCCCAGGAGACCCTATTAAGCAGCACAAGGTTCCTAACGGCCCTCCAATGATTCATTGGATTTAGGAGATAGAACAACTAGGTTTTCTTTACAAATTTCCCACACATTAGCTGGGACAATTCAGTCAAGCTGTCTCTTGGTGACAGTTTTATCTTTAACTTGATTCTCAAGGAATAATATGAGTATGTTAGATAGAGTAGGCCTGTGATTGATTCTTAGAGAGTAATGTGTTAATTCAATGGAGTATGTACACTTGGAACTTCACTAACCTATAGGAAATACATGTCTTTTTCTCATCAGGATTCAGAGAAGATGTGCATTGAAGTTGTCAGCCTGGCCTTCTACTCAGAAGCTGAAGTTATGTCTGATGAGAACATAAGACAGGTGTACGTGGAGTATAAATTCTATGATCTACCCTTGTCAGAGACAGAGACTCCAGTATCCCTGAGGAAACCGAAGGCAGGAGAAGAGATCTACTTCCATTTTAGCAAGGGTGAGGCACCCCCTGTGGTCAGCGGGAAGAAGAGGCTGACTGACTTTTAGACCAACAGGTCAGAAGTACTCTGGACTTCTGATGGGGTGGATCCAACTCCTTCATGTTATTTATCAAAATAATATATGCATATAGTTTAAAATGTCAAATAGGTTTAAAAATATTTTAAATTAAAATTAAACAGTTCTTTGCCCCACCTTCTCCACAAATCACTCCCTCTAATCCTTCCCATGCCCCCTCAGTCCACCATACCATTTTTCCCTTTTTCTGATATTTCTTCAATTATTTAACTTCATATTTCTGAGTAATGATTCTATTGCAATTTCCTGACTCAGCAGTTTTAGAGATTATCTGCTGACTTCCTAAGTTGGAGCATATTTCTCTCCCTTACACCACACCCATGTTCCCTTCCTCCCATATAATTGGATCATAATTTTATTTAATCCAATCTTAATTATATCTATTATGGATACGTAAATATTAATTCTTGCAAAGTCAAGCCAAGAAGTACACTATGACTATATTTCCTTTCTTGTTTATAATTTTGTTTACCTCAGTTTTTAAATTTGCTTTATTTTCATTATACCTATTGTAATTCTTTTCCATCCTCCATCAGCCATTCCAAATTTTCCAGTAATCAAACCTGTCAAATAATTTATCTGTTTTTTTTTCCTGAAGACTTCTCTTCATCTTCTTGTTCCTTTCTAGCCATTATCCCACTGCTGCCATTTGGAGAATTTTATTTAATTCTCTCCTCTGTTAGATTTCCTGTCTTCTGTCTGATTTACTTTTTTATTTTAATAGATCATATTTTCCAGTAGCTTTTTTTTTTTTTAAGATTTTATTGGGGAAGGGGAACAGGGCTTTATTGGGGAACAGTGTGTACTTCCAGGACTTTTTTCCAAGTCAAGTTGTTGTCCTTTCAATCTTAGTTGTGGAGGGCGCAGCTCAGCTGCAGGTCCAGTTGCCATGCTAGTTGCAGGGGGCGCAGCCCACCATCCCTTGCGAGAGTTGAAACAGGCAATCTTGTGGTTGAGAGGACGCGCTCCAACCAACTGAGCCTTCCGGGAGGCAGCTCAGCTCAAGGTGCCCTGTTCAATCTTAGTTGCAGGGGGCGGAGCCCACCATCCCTTGCGGGACTCGAGGAATTGAACTGGCAACCTTGTGGTTGAGAGCCCACAGGCCCATGTGGGAATCGAACCGGCAGCCTTCGGAGTTAGGAGCATGGAGCTCTAACCGCCTGAGCACCGGGCCGGCCCTCCAGTAGCTTTTAAAGAAAGGGTACATTAAAAGTAAATATTTTGAGACAGTCATGCTTGAAATCTCTTTATTTTACCATATATTTGATTAATAATTAGACTAAGTATAGAAATCTATGTTGAAAACATTTTTATTCAGAATTTCAAAGCAGTTGGTCCATGGTTTTCTAGGTCCAGGCCAGGAGTGTAACCTTTATATGAACACGATCCCCTTGCTCCCCTAGAGACTTTAACTTTTTCTCTTTATCTCTAGCGTTCTTAAATTTCAGAGTAATGTGCATACTTTTTCTTTAATTGTTCTGGCCATTCAGAGGCTCTTTCAGTCTGGATGCTCATGGCTTTTAGTTTTGGGAAGTATTTCCTTGATAATTCTGTCCCCAACATTTTCTCATTTTTTAAAGCAGAATTTGGATCTTTCAAACTGATCCTCTAATTTTATCATTTTCCTCCTATAATTCTATCTCTGTTTTTCCTTTCTTTCAATTTTTTGGGAGATTTCCTTAATTTTGTCTTCCACTCATTGAGTGACTATTTTACATTTCTAAGAGCTGTTTGTTTTCTATTCCTTTCTTTTTCTTTTTCTTTTTAGTATATCCTGCCCTTACATCATACTAGGTAGAAGTTTATTTCTCACTCATGTATAAGGAGAGTTCAGAGGTGGGCAGTCCATGGCTGAGGCTACGTGATACCATCAATGATCGAAACTTCTGTCTTGCCTTCCCTTTCTTCCATCCTTTTGGTTATCCCATGGGCCTTAATGGCTACAGCAGAGAGGAAGATGGCCTCCCAGCCGAACCTATTAAGCAGGTTTCACACAACATAATGGCAAGAACTTAATCACATGGCCAAACCTAGCTAAAGTAGAGGCTAGAAAACAGGCCAATTTATTGGAGGTTGCAACGTTCCCATATAAAAATGAGGAGAAAGTGGGGAATGAATGTTGAGACAAGCACCTTGAGTTGAACCTGCCACAAAACTCAAATCTCAAGGTGGCCCTAAAAAAAAATCAATTTCCTAGAATTCTTCCAGCCGTGAAATAGTAGGAGCACATTTATCTTGATATATGGCAGAATAGCTTTCAATGCAAATTATAAGACTTCCTTTATATCAGGGGTTTCCAAGCTTTTTCTTTAAGGGCCAGATAGTAAATATTTAGGCTTTGTGGGCCAGTCTCTATCACAACTATCCAATTCTATCATTGTCGTTGGAAAGCAGCCTTAGATAATATGTAAACAAATAGGCATGGCTGTGTTCAGTAAAACTACGAAAACAGGTGGCCCGCCCATGGGCCCTAGCTCTCCAACCTGTTTTATATATACCACTTATGAAAGTCTTAGCGCCCAAGGAGCAAAAGCATATGATTCTTTGCTTTTTTGCTCTCTTACCCTTAACGCAGTGATAGACCTGGACCCACTGGAACAAAAAAGCCGAAGGCAATTTCTATTCACCATGCTGAATGGACAGGATCCTGAGCAAGGACGGTAAGCAGCTGCTCCCCACTTTGAAGGAAAGGAGATACTCACACAGGAATCTGGGAGTTTTAGTTTGGTTTTGTGCTGATATTGAATATTTTAACAACTTTTGAAATATTAATTGACTCGTCATGAATTTCCCATCACTTGAATTTATGTTTGTGACTATCTGATAAAGTATATAATCTCATAGGTTTAGTTCATTTCTCACCCATACCAGCCCCCGACGAGGGCTTTTTTTGAGGCAGTAACTTACTTGAGTACTGATAGTGCCCTATGGAATGGATAAAATGCTTCGACATTGACATTCTAAGGTAATTTGATTCATTTCTCACCAACACAGTACCATTGCTAGTTTACCAAATGTTATGCCTCTATAACATTAATTTTATATTTAGATTTTAAAAATTATTTCTCTACAGGAAATACTTGGACTTTGATACAACTGAAGTAAATTCTAGGTCTATTATAAGTTTTAGGAAAGCCAATTGTCTTTATTATTCCTGTAATCTGAGGCTGCCTCCTTTTAGAGGTTCCAGGTGAAACACACGATATGCTTATACTAAAACAATTATTCATTGTTTAGCTGAAATTTGAAATTCAAATTGAAGTGGGCATCTCTTTTGGGTTGTTATTCTTTTGTTTTTATTTTGCAAAATCTGGCAACTGTACCCCCATTCCATGTGTGGGTAAGAAATAACACGGGGCTGGTATTTTAACCCATTACTTTTCTAAAAGCCCAATACATTTATTTGCATTTACTTTGTCTCTAGTTAGTCATAGAAAGAAAGGAGCCACTTTTCACTGACACATACAGTGAATCTGACGTCAACATCACTGTAGACTTTTAAAACAGATATAAGCTTACTGGTAATTTTTGGAAATGAAAAGTGATTTGGTTGTTTTCCTTCTACATTAATGTTAAATTTAGCTTTTTTTCTCTCTCAGAATTCCTAGAACTCTTTCATCTTTTATTCCCTTACAGTGGTAACCGTTTTCTTGTCTTTTTGTAACCTAATCAATTTTAGATTTCAATTGATTTTATCTCTGACTTCCTTTTTGCCAGTATGGTACAGTGGACAGGATATTGCCTTTGTAATCAGACAGATCTGGTTTTGAATCCTGACTCTTCCACTTACTAGCTCTGTGATGTCTGTGATATTATTTAACTTGAAGGCTCCTCTGAGGATAAAACTAAAATAACAGTTTACCTAAAGTACTTGGTATTGTGTCCAGCATGTGGTCATGATAGTTATCATCCCTTTCCTGGGAAAATTGGGGTGGGGGTGGGTGTCAATATTATCCCTTTGCATTGTTGAAGTTCTCGGTAATGATACAGAAACATAATCACAAATGAAGACAGCTTTATGGGCTAAGAATGTATCATTTTCAGAATTATTTTATTGTAGCTTAATCATCTTTAGCCATGATTTGAAGAGCTTTAATTTTTAGTCCTATTCTTCCTCTTAGCATCTTCTATTAGCCACCAACGTTTGCTTTTAAAAATGAATAGGATTATAAAATGTCCGGAATAGGCAAATCAAGGCACAGAAAGTAGATGAGTGGTCACCAGGAGCTGAGGGAGAGGAGAATGGAGAATGCTTAATGGGTATAGGATTTTTGGAGGGGTGATGAAGGTGATCTGGAGTTAGAGAGTGGTGATGATTGCACAACATTGTGATGGTGCTAAAAAATACTGAATTGTACATTTTAAAAAGACTGAAATAATGAATTCAAGGCATGTGAATTTTATCTCAAAAAATTTAAGAGGTACCAGTTTCTGGAATTCAGTATCATTCTTTGCTAGGCTAAGTCAAGATAATAATTTATGTTGCCTGCTCACTGCTCGTGAGACACACTGTGCTGTGTGCTTGACAAGCATCATCTTTCAAGACTTACAACTCTAAGGAATACAGTTTATATATTCATCTTGCAATTCTGTATTCCTTCCTTTTCCCTTACCCTGCTTAGGCTTGTTACCCAACTTATATTTAGAAATTGAAAACCTCTTTTTCTAACTTCTGTAATATTGTTTTTCGTGCAGCACCTCCACTGCCCATATCAAATCTTTCATCAAGATTGTAAACCATCGTACAAGAAATCTTATCTCGTTTTTTTTTTTTTTTTTTTTTTTAAGATTTTATTGGAGAAGGGGGACAGGACTTTATTGGGAAATAGGACTTTATTGGGGAACAGTGTATACTTCCAGGACTTTTTCCAAGTCAAGTTGTTGTCCTTTCAGTCTTAGTTGTGGAGGGCGCAGCTCAGCTCCAAGTCCAATTGCCGTTGTTAGTTGCAGAGGGTGCAGCCCACCATCCCTTGTGGGACTCACGGAGTTGAACTGGTAACCTTGTGGTTGAGAGCCCACTGGCCCATGTGGGAATCGAACCGGCAGCCTTCGGAGTCAGGAGCACAGAGTTCCAACCACCTGAGCCACCGGGCTGGCCCCTTCTCTTCAGTTTTTAGACAACTTGATCAGTTACATTATCTGGAATTATAGTTCCCTCTTCTCAAGGAAGGCCTGTTTTTACTTTAAAGTATACCAACCCACTCTTTTGCTGTTGTAGTCTTGTAAAATGGAGACAAGGGAAAAGTGATTGAGGGAAGACATTGTATAATTTATGATTACTTTTAGAATTTATTTTTAAGCCTAAGGGTTATCAGGAGTGCTGAGTTAAATGGAATGTTTTTCCCTTTAGTTTCAAGTTTACTGTGGTAAGTGATCCTATGGATGACGAAAAGAATGAATGTCAAGAAGTAGGATATGCATATCTGGAACTGCGGCAGATCATGGAATCAGGAAGAGACATTCTAGAGCAAGCGCTAGACAGTGAGTAATAAATTTTCGTGCCTCTCAGTTCCACTTCTAAGGAAATCATCCTAATAAATACTTGTCCTGTTTTAACCTTCAGTATGTAATTACTGCTATGAAGTTGATGAGACACAAACTAGATTGAAATCCCTATAACTCTATTTATTTCTAGATCAAGAACGAAAGTAAGTTGTCTGTTTCAGCCCATATACCTCACAACTAGAATCTATTACAAATCTCCAATGCTTGATAGGAAAATTTTGAAAAGACAAGTTCTTTTCATTTCAATTAAATTGAAACCCCAGAATTTCTGACCTTTCTTAAGCATCTAAGGTTTGTAAAGGCAGCTACTGCCCCTTCTCTTTAAATGCGTTATCACATATCCAGTCTCTTAGACACCGATTCTCTTCTTTCCTCCATCTCACAATATTGGTTACTAAGTCTTATCTATTCAATTTCAGAAGTGTCTTGACATCCCTACTGCTTCCCTACTGCAAGTGTTCTGAACTCGTCTCCTGGCACTGGTTTCTTCTACTCCATTTCCATCTCCTGCAGCGTTACTATACATTTGATTCCATTCCTCTTAAACCCACTTTTAACACTGCTATAAGACCAACATGTTTTTAAACGTATTTGCACTCGAATGCTTTTAGGTGGACCTGCTCTGTCCAGTTCTCACCACTTGTTACCTTATTCAGCTGGGATGTCACATATCTACCTCAGCTGCTAGGGTGTAGTAGACATTTACGATTATCCACTAGACCAGTGGTTTTCAAACTTCCAGTGTTTATAGTGTGTGGTGAAATTGAAGTCACAATCAGAATTTGAGGGAATAAAACCCCAAAACTGTAGAAAATATCAGAGTACATTGTACATAGTAGTAAATATTTTGTGAAACTTGATTTATGTATATGTTTATTGAGTCATGACATAGAATTTTTACTGATTAAAAAAATTTGAGGAAAACTTGACCAAGGGTCATAAAATTCAAACTTTGGTTGGCAGACAAGATCCTTCATTATATTCCTCTAGTACCTTCCCAACTCTGACGTTGGGCAAATTATTTCACCTCTCTGTGCCTGTTTCCTCAAGGATGAGAAGGTTCCTATCTCATAGGATTGCCACAAGGGTTAAGGGAGTACTTAAGCATTAAGGGAAGGTTAAGGAAAGTGCTTAGGACGTGCTTGGCACATGGCAAGTGCCATCTGTTAGCTGTTTTCCAACTCTCCCAATTTCTATTCCTGTTATTTCCTAAACAAGCCACGCTCTTCCTGCCCTCCATGCCCTTTGTACATAAGGGAAATCCTGTTAAGCCTTTTCTAGTGACCTCCAAGTCCCTAAAGCCAATGCATGCTTTTCCTTTTTTTTTCCTAGAAGAAAGATTTATAGTAATTTCCTTATTGTGGCCTCACTTCCATTCAGGCTTTAAACATGTTGGTGTGATTTTAAACACAAAACTGCTTTCTAGCTCTGCAGCTGTCTTCTTTACCACTTCAAAACTCAGCTCCTTCATATATTTGGTCTGTCTGTCCACAATACTATTTTGGCACCTCCTATGCTCTTCAATTAAGATCAAGTTTCTATCCACCCACACTCACTCTGGTCTTACCAAATCAATTTTCCTTATTGTCAAATCCAATTGGTTTTCTTACTCATCCTACTACTTAACCTTTTTAAACCTCTAATACCATTGCTTTTTCTCCCTTTTAAACTGTTCTCCTGTAGTTTTTAGGCCATTTTGACTCTGGGGGATCATTGTTTCCTTTGCAGGTTCTTTTCGAGTTTGAATGTTGGATTCCCCTGGTTCAATTCTTGGCCTTTTCCCCCCTCCATATACTCTCTTCCTGGGTATTTGCATCCATTCTGTTTTAATTATAACCTAGAAATTACCTCAACTCTAAGTTTCTAGACCAGATTTGTAGTACAATCCAGACTTACAGCAAATTAAGTCAGTACTTGTGTCCCCCTAGTACCTCCCCGACGACAACCTTGTTCCTCGTTACCTCTTACCATCTTGTTCCCCAAGTTAGAACGGTCATCCTTAATTCCAACCTTTTCCTCACTCACAACATTCGACCACAAAATTCTACTCATTTCACCTCTTTAAATGTTCTGAATCTGTCCCCACCTCTCCACTTATATTTCAGACCCCTTCATTTCTCTCCTGAATTACTGCAACAGCCTAATTACCCTTCCTGATCTACTCATGCTCCCTTCGAATATATTCGCTAAATAATGAGTCATTTTTCTAGAACCTAAATAAAAACTGTCACTTTTAATACCTTCAGTTAAAACCAAATTCCTTAGAAGACAAAGCCCTTTTTGATCTGGCCCTGGCTTATCTGCCTAGATTCATTTCTGTCACTCCTTGCAGTTTTCCAAACTTATGTTCTCATGTCTTGGCACATGCTTAAAATATCTTTTGAAATTCAGCTTTGCGATTGTCTCCAGAAAACCTTTTCCAATTCCTCCATTCTGGGTTAGGTGCCACTGCTGTGTGTTCCCAAAGCACCCTGAGTTTTCATCACAGCACCTACCATGTATAACTGTTTTTCTTTCTCTTCCACTAGACTCCGTAAGAAATGCAGTAACTCCGTTTTAGTATCCCCAGCACCTAACATGGCAAATACCAGGTGTTCAAGTGTTTAATTAAATGCTGCTGCTGCCTGACATGTTTTTTTCCTTTCCCCACAGTTGTTAGCCCTGCAGATCAGGCCACCCCGATAGGAAGTCTGAAGGTGTCCCTTCAAGCTGCTGCCGCCTTCCATGCTATTTACAAGGAGATGACTGAAGATTTGTTTTCATGATGAAAGAAGTGCTATTCTATTCTAAACTCTGAAGGAACCAAAGTAAAAAGTCTCTTATAAAGTAACTTACTATACCATGAATTTGGTTTACTGTGATGTCTAGTATCTCTCAACCTAATGATGAAAGCTTAGAATATGAAAGTTTATTTTTGTGATAATAGCTGGATAAAGGCATTCTTTTCTAACACCTTAGCACTTTACAGGCAAGCAGGCTTGCTTTCAGGAACTGCTAAAAGAATTGTCACAAAAGTTGAAATTACAAAAACAAAACAACAACAAAAAAACCCCACAGTTTATTCATCTTTTAGTTCTTCCAAAATTGAAAATACCAAGTCCTACTGCTAAGGAGAAAAAAACAAACAAACAAAATCCGAGATTCCCCCCCTCCTCTTTTAAAGTCACAGAACACAGAATGAACTGCAGTGGGACAGGTGGGTGAAGACAATCAGGAGGGGAGGATGGCAAGATAAACTCCCCAAATACTTAAAAAGCTGTCCAACAGAACTGTGATAAATATAGGACAATGCAAGACCAGTAGAAATAAGGAGCAGCAGTGATGAGAGGCTGTGCTGTAGACGTGGCCTCCCTTCCTCTTCTCATCAGGGTATTCTAGGCCCAAGGCATGACTTGCCCCTTCCAGATTTAAATGTTGATCCTTTCAGCTTCCTCCTAGATTTCATCAGAAGCAGTGTATGAGGCACAACCATTCTTATTCAGGTATATCAGAAAAGAAACAACGGTAATTTTGTTTCTACCAATGTACCATGTGTGAATTTGAAAGGAAGATGAAACCAAGCCAGGGAGTGTCACTGCTTCTTATATCTTCCAAGGCAGCAGAAACACCTCAGAATCTGCATGAGGCAAGAAAGCAGGAAAACTCAGACGGAGGTGCCAGCCCGATCTGCCATACTAGCTCAAGTCGTCTAGTTTATCACAATCATCAGCAAATTCCAAGAACCTGTTGTTGAGTGCTGCAAAGATGGAACTTACAGAGATGTGAGGAAGGCAGGTCATGGCAGTAGGGTAGGATGGAGGAGCGAATCTGCTGGTCAAGACCCAGGGTACAGGTACTTAAGGGTCACCGTGTACCAATGTCTTGGAAATACAGCTTTGAGATATCAAAGAGTAAGATGTCAGAAGCCATCGATGTCCTAGCAGAAGGTGACAGGAAGAGAGAGGAATGAAACGGTATTTATTAACAGTGGAAGCCTCTGCCCTTCTTCAAGAACACCTCCTGCCTTGCCATCTGGATGGGGCCATCAGCATGTGTCCTGGTGGGCCTGGAATTCCCCGAGTACATTGGTCCACACAAATGGCCCCCTAAACCCATAAACACAAACGGCAAAACTTCAAAAGAAAAAAAAGGAAAAATACAGTTTCTGTCATGTAAAATTTTCAGGGGTTGGCTGGAGGAAGAATGGAGCTGAGGGCCAAAGTTCAGAAGTTACTTCCTCTTTTTCTTGGGGGGTGCGGAGCTTTGTCTGGAACCACGGTTAGAACCACGGTTAGAGCCACGGCCTGAACTGTGCACAGATGCCTTCCTCTTCCGGCTCATACTTCGACTCTGTTCTTCTTCTTCCTCATAACGACTTTCACGGTCCGCTAAAGAGAAGAAAGAAGCATTGTTAGCTACAGGTACCTAATGCTACTGGATAGCATGCAATAGTACACAGAATGTAGTTTGGAATCAAACGTACACGTTAATCTTCTTTCAGTCACACCTGTTGTGTGATCTTGGGCAAGTGCTGAACCTTTCTGAGCCTTAGTTTGTTTATAAAATGGAAAACTGTTTTAGGATTAAATAAGGTAATCTATGCAAAGCACCTATCACAATGCTTGGGGTACAGTAGGTAGTATTTCTTTTCATCTTTAACTTATGTTTGGTGTTTTGTTTCAGAGTAATTAAACTGGCATTGTAAAAACATTCCTAACTGGAAGAGGCGCACAAAGTTCGACTGTTACAGGATGTAGATTTGGAAACTGAATGGCCTAGTTTGGGAGCCTTGTAAGAGGATGTGCTCTTGGGGCTATGAGCCCACTGGGGGCCTGAGCAGGTGAAAAGGCATCCCGGTAGGTAGTCTGACCTCTTGGAGAATATGGACACATTCCAGAGCTTGTTTTCTCCATTATTAATAACTGAAATCTGTTAGAAATTTGTGCACCAAAAAATACAACAAACAAAAAACCCCAACAAAAACATTACCTTTTCGGGCTTCTTCCTCCAGTTCATCCCAATCCTTCCCACTCTCTTCTTCACTGCCTAATGATTCCTTAGAATAGTCTAGAATGAAATTGATTAAGCATTAGTCATTAGATAGAAATGGACCGGAATGCTAGAACTCTTCCCTTCTATAAAAGCAGTTTCCAGAAATGACATTAGGAAGCCATGGAAACTTTTCCCTATGAAGACTAACCTGATTCTTCAGCTTCTGATGAGTAATCTTCATCACTATCCTCTTCCTCTTCTTCATAGTCATCCTCTGAAGGATTAAAAGTCTCATCTTCGATTTCAGACTCTGAATCCCCTTCCTCAGCATCACTACCCTGTGAGTGAGAGAGAGATACTATTTCCTGTTCTTTAAAAAAATATTCACTTTATTAACATAATGAGTTCATTCACCCCACTTAGCACACCACCACCGTTTCTATTTTACATGAAAAAAACAAAACAAAACAAAAACAAAAACCGTGTGACCAAGAAATAAAAAGACTTATTTAAAATTACCAGTAAGGCACAATTATTACTCTAAATAACTAATTCCTATTTCTTTTTTAAAAAAATAAGAGTTTATTCAAGCCAAACTGACAACACCTTGAGTAGCAAGACCTCAGATGCTCCCCTATTCATATTTCTTAAAGATTTACTTTATCTTTCCTTACCCAGGAAAATTAACTGCGGAAATACTCTTGGTAATAATGCATCATGCCGAAGTGGGAGGACCACTTTTTAGAAAATAATGTTTGCAAAATTCTCTTAAGAATTGTTTCCAAATACTAAGAAATTCATTGAAAGAACAGTTTTTGTAATTTTAAAGAAATCTTTCAATGGCTACAAATGCCCAGTTAATTTACCATTTACCTGTAAAACTAATTTGGAGAAACAATAATACGAAGATGTGTTCAGAGTTTTTCCCATTTGGTCTGGTCCCTTATGTACTACTTATATGGCATTCTCCTAACTGTCCAAATGATAATGGGCAACTATGTAGCAGAAAAGAAACCCCACACTCACGCACCTCACCCTCAGGCTCCAGGAAAGACCAGCCACCTTGTTCGAAGAAGCCCTCAGGGTCATCAACAATGGTTTTCATGATTTTAGTCCAGTTGAGGGACTGTACTCCTTCTGTATACTTTAGGTCACAGGAACTGAGAGAAATAACATTACAAGTCAAAATCAATCCTCTGTATTATCTGAGTTTCCAGTGTCAAATGCATAATTAGCATCTCTGAAGAGAAGATAACCTTTTCTTAAATGTATGGGACCAGGTATTCTTCGCACTGTGCCACTAGACCAAGCCCAAATGGCTAAAATTTGGTCTCCTAAGGCACCAGGCCTCAGGTCAAAGCAGCATTCCAACTGAAGCAAGTTCTATCCCTCAACCAAGTAAGTCTGAGCTCATCTCCCTCTTTTCCATTTTCTTCAGGGAGGGAGAACGCAACCAGAAACGGTAGTCTGTTGGAGTTGAGAGAGAAGAGAGTAGGATTTGGGGAGGCTGAGAGTGAGACGGCTAGAATTTGTGGGGCAGAGTACTGCAGGATAAAGTGATAGAGAAAGTTCTGGAGATTTGCAGAGGGATTCCCTCAATTCTTTGGATGAGGACTGATCTGCACACGCATGACAGGAAACGAACTAGAACTGGGCAAAGAAGCATTGGAAAGTCATAGGCCACACAATTCCCAGATCTCAGAGCCAGAAATAATTCCTGTTCCTGCCAGCTTCAGTGCAAGGCCTCATAACAGAGGGCATCAGGCAGAGTCCTCAGAAGAGTACTGCTCAGCAGTGGGGCCAATGAGCCCTAGATTAAAGACTGTTCTGAACCAGCACCCACGACACTTGAGAACAAGTCTTGAAAGATCAAATGGAATCCAAGTAACTTAATTGTACCTTAGAATAGAATCTAAAAAGTTGAAAAACAAAACTTAGCACTAAAAAATGTGGAGTCACAATGTTTGGCAACCAATCACATATTACTAGGCATGTAAAGAAGCAAGAGAAAAATCAACCAACAGAACAGATCCAGAAAATATAAAGATGAGGGATGAAGTAGCAAATAATGTTTAACAAGTTATTATAGGGGCAGCTGGGTGGCTCAGTTGGTTAGAGCACGAGCTCTGAATAACAGGGTTGCCGGTTCGATTCCCACATGGGCCAGTGAGCTGCGCCCTCCACAACTTGATTGAAGACAACAAGCTGCTGCTGATATGCCGGAGGGGTGGCCGGATGGCTCAGTGGGTTAGAACGTGAGCTCTCAACAATAAGGTTGCGGGTTCAATTCCCCCATGGGATGGTGGGCTGCGCTCCCTGCAACTAAAGATTGAAAATAGCAACTGGACTTGGAGCTGAGCTGCGCCCTCCACAACTAGATTGAAGGACAATGACTTGGAGCTGATGGGCCCTGGAGAAACACAGTTACCCAATACTCCCCAATAAAATTAAAAACAAAAACAAAAACAAAAGGCCATTATAAATATGCTCCATATGTTCAAGAAAAAAGAGGGAAACTTGAAGCTGATGGAAGAGATAAAAAAACAAAATTTCTATAATCCCTCTCAGGAAAAGCTGGAAGGAAATTGAGCAACATCTTAAACAGTCAAAGAAATGACTGTCAACTTAGAATTTTTTTTAAAGTAATTTTTATTTTTTATTGGGGAATATTGGGGAACAATGTGTTTCTCCATGGCCCATCAGCTTCAAGTCCAGTTGCCGTTTTGAATCTTCAGTTGCAGGGTGTTCAGCCCACCATCCCATGGGGGAATTGAACCCACAACCTTGTTGAGAGCTCGCGCTCTAACCAGCTGAGGCATCTGGCCGCCCCTCCGGCAGATCAGCAGCAGCTCGTTGTCTGTCAATCTAGTTGTGGAGGGCGCAGCTCACTGGCCCATGTGGGAACCAAACCGGCAACCCTGTTGTTCAGAGCTTGTGCTCTAACTAACTGAGCCATCTGGTCGCCCCTCAACTTAGAATTCTATAGCCAGCAAAAACCCTTTTCAAGGAATGTGTCACCAGAAAACCTGCACCTCAAATGCTGAAGGTTTATGAGGCAAAGGAAAATTACAGCAGATGGAAGGTTGGAACTACACAGTGGAATGTAGAGCACCAGGAATGGTAAACATGTGAGTAAATACAAAAGACTCTCCCTCTCATTTTGTGAATGAAAAAGTAACTGTTTCAAAGCTAAAATAAATTGTGGAATTCATAGCATATGACAAGTAAAATGTCTGACAACAGCAGAAAGGATAGAAGAAGGGAAATGGAAGCCTAAGAACCTTCCAGCAGTCGTGGTATACTATCTGAATGCAGCTTATGATAAGAAGTATATGCAAACTTGATAGCAATCATTATAAAACCAAAACAAAGAGATGTAGCTAATCAACCAACTATGAAGATAACAGAGAATCTTCAAATTAATTAAAAAGAAATCATAAAAAGAGAAAAGCAACATAGGACAGGAAAACACACAGCAAGATAGAGTTAAACCTAACCATATTGATACTTACACTAAATGTAAACAGTTTGTTTTCAGCAATCCAATTAAAAGGTAGACATTCTTTGAGTGGATTAAAAAAGTGAGACCCAAATATAAACTAATGTAAGTTAAAAGTAAAAAAGACAGAATAAAAATAGGCCAAAGCTAGAAATAATACAGTAATATTACACCAAGCAGATTTCAAACCAAGGAATATTACTGGGAATGAGAAGGCCATTTCATAATGATGAAAAAAAAACGGCAGTAAAATTGATAAACGTCTAGCAGAATGACTAAAGAAAAAACAAATTAACAATATTAGAAATGAAACGGGACATTATAGATTATACAGATACTAAAGTTGATTAACTTAGATAAAACAGAACAGTTTGTTGAGACGGAAGTTGATTCTAAAATCTATATAGAATCGCCAAAATAGTAATAGCCAGTTTTGAAAAAGGAACAAAGTTGGGGAACAATGCTACCTGATTTTAAGACTTACTATAAAGCTACAATAAACAAGACAGTATATAGTATCAGTCAGGATGCACATACCAGTGGAACAGAACACAGTCCAGAAACAAACCCTCTCCCACACAATTGATTTAAAAACATTTTTTGACAAAGATGCAAAGGTAATTCAATAAGTAAGGGATCAGCTTTTCAACAATTGATGCTAGAATAATTGGTTGTGTGTTTGTGTGTGTGTGCACATGCAACGTATGAACCTTGACCCTTATACCACAGTAAAAATTAACTTGAAATGGATCACAGACCTAAATACTTTATGACCTAAATCTATAAAACTCTAGAAAACAAGAGAAAATTTTTATGGCTTTGGGTTAAGCAAAATTTATTAGACAAGACATAAGAGCACAAATTATAAAAGAAAAAGTTGACTAAACAGATTTCAAGAAAATTTTACACTTCTGATCTTTAAAAATATGAAGCTATCCGTAAAGGTATAAGCAAGACACGTAAGCAAATGAAAAGGTGCACAACATCGTTAGTCATCATGGAAATGCAAACTGAAACCACAATGAGAGTGCATCACACAGCCATGATAATGGCTAATACCAAAAAGACTGACAAAATAGAGTGCCGGTGAGATATGGAGCCACTACAACTCTCACACGTTGCAGGTCTTACAGCCACTTTAGAAAATGATCTCATAGTTTCTTATAAAGTTAAACATAAACTTAACCCATAAACTTAAATAAACTTGACCCAGCAATCCCACTCTTAGGTCATGTACCCAAGAGAAATGAAAACAGGTCCATACAAAGACCTACACATAATATTTATAGGAGCTATTCATTATAGCCTCCAAATGGAAACAATCCAAACATGTATTAACTGGTCAATGGGTAAAGTATGGAATATCCAGACAGTGGAATACTCCTCAGTAATAAAAAGCAATGTAGTAATGATGCACAACAACTTGGATAAATTTCAAAAGCATTATGGTAAGTGAAGGATGCAAGATAAAAGATTACATCCTATATGATTCCATGTATGTAGAATTCTAGAAGAAGCAAAATGCATAGTGACGGAAAGCAGGGAGGGGGTTGAGGGGACTATTATATATAAAGGTGTATAGAACTTTTAGGAGTGAAGGAAATGTTAGGTAAGAGATGGTAGATGGTACATATGAGATTGTATACATTTGTTAGAACTCATCAAATCATATACGTAAATTTGTGAATTTATGTTATCTGGAAATTGTACCTCAATAAAGCTTATTTGAAAAAGTCATATTCATTTATACGTAATATTTGTGATCCTGTATCATCTACCTGCAACACATTTCTTAGGAAGATCCTCATGGAAACCACAAATCTGTATTTTTCTCAGTTTATTACTAAACTCTCAACACATTTCTTAAGAGGTTACATTTATAGCACCTCTCCTTCCCAGATAATGGGGGGCAGCAGCAGTGGCAAGGGAGTGGGGAGAGGCAAAGCAAACTATGCTCCTGGGTTCTTGTACTTCCATGAGAAATACTTTTAGCTGAAGTGTGAGTATATGGATGTCAAAAGCAAAAATAAGAAAAAAATTATTTATCTTTCTCATCTTTCAGTAAAAAGAGAGAACAAGTTAAGAAATATGTTCCACTTTTTCTAAATATTATCATACATGTGTATAGATTTTTTCATGCATATATCATATAGAGTCAAAAAAAAAATAAAGTGATTTTTCCTTGTGTAAGTATCCATAAACTACTGTTGGACATTCAAAAAAAGTGAATAGCTCTAACAGATCACAAAATTTCAAGTTCTGGTCTATAACGCAACCCAAAGGCAGTCTTATCTTGGATTTTTATGTACAACACCCCATCCTTATATTCTGTAATGTAAGGTTCCTGGGGTAAATGGAGATTGCTGGCAGATTTACTTACTTCAACCATTCCTTGATGGGGTCGAGAGAGGCGACAGGAATGGCGTTGATCATCGTCACTTTCTTGCTGTAATCCTTGTAGACAATGACCATGTCAAAGTTCTTCAGGTGAAACTGGACCCGCTCAAAGTGAATCAGCTCCACTTCATCCAATGTCACCACAAAAGGTGGCTGTCAGGAAGGAACTGGATCATTATATAAATATTTCCCCCAAGCACTAGCATTTTCAAGTACTTTCAGAATCCAAATCACTACACAAAGGATAACTGAACTATTTTTGGGGTTTTTTGAAAGACTAATAGGGGTACAACATATTAAGGAGCCCCAGTAAAAGGATCTTCAAGATCAAAATATTCCTTTAAGAATAAATTTAAGGAAACTAGGTGAAGAAACTATGAAAAAACTAAAGTGGCTTTTAAAGAAACATTTGTTCAATAAATTTTATCTCTGAGATAACTAAGTATCTAAACTGAAAATCATTAATAAGGATCTAGTTTTCAAAACACCTACCCTCCTGCTTTTTCTCTAACAATTTTCTTATTAAAAGGAGATAAACACTCACCCATTCTGTAGCATTTACCAGCGCACTACTAGTGGGCTGAAGGAGGCAGGTACTCCTGTAGGGAGCTCCATTAAATCTGAAAGAGAATAAAAAAAGAAACTCACATAAGACTGAACTAATTGCAAGAGAAACTGCTGCTGCCACAACAAACTTTTCCTACTCCCAACATCTCCAACGTACTCAGGAGACACTCATTTCCAGAGGAAGTCTTTTAGACTTAGCCACTCACCTAGGCCTTCAAAAAGTTTCAAGGGGCAATGGATGTCTCGAAGGTTATTAGTGATGAAAAAGGACATGATATGTTAAATTATTATTAAAGAACGGCCAATTTTTCTAAAAGGTAGACCAGTGAAACTTCAGGTGAAAAAAAGATGGATGTGTTACCCCAAGTCCCTAAAAGGCACTTCAAATTCCAGTTCCTCCTTAGTTAGAGCCTCTACTTTCTCAATGAAGTTTTTAAAGGCTGTTTTCAGTTTGTGCCTCATTTCTCGTTCCATCTGTTGAAGAAAAAAATACTAGTTAACTATAGCTATCACTTATTAACAGTATATCCCTTTGAAAAGTCTTTTGTAGTCACGACCATGATACTAATGCATACACCTAACTGCACCATACAATTAACTGCAGAGCTGAGTTTGCAACCTAAGTCTAATCCATTCAAATGCCACTGCACTACACCAGCTCAGCAGATGCTTCAGTTATTCTGCAGATAGACTGAGGGGTTATTTACAAAATATAACAATTACTGAGCTCAGATCTGAATCACATCCTACCTCATTACCCTGCAAATAAAATATGAAAATAAACTTCACAGACCTGCTCAGCGTAGAGGTCATCTCGGTCATGCATATGCTGATGTTTCCCCAAGTCTGTGGTGATCTCTCCCACTTCTGTGTAGAACTGCACATCTGTGTGCCGCTTCTTCCCAAACATGATGGCATTCTGAGGGCAGAAAGCAGAAAGAACACAAAAGAAGTCAGAAGACTTAGGATACACAACAAAGAGGCAAAATAACAACAAATAAAATGTGAAAATATAAAAACATCCATGCTGGAAATGACAGCATTTATGTAAAAATAGTTAAACCATTCCAGGACTCATCATAAATGACATTTGGAAAGTGAAAGAGTGTAATAAGCTTTAAAAAGTACTTCCATTTACCAGAATGGACTTTGAAAATTATGTTGGTAATAAATTGTGCCTATAGCAAAAACTTTCTATTTCAGAAACAGGAATCCGAGACCTTAAACGTTTTGGTGGTCACTGTACATCACACCAAAGGAACAAACATGCTTAGCATCTTCTAGATGTCAGGCACTGACATACCTTATTTTAAAGGAAAGCGGATGATAAGATCTCATAGCCAATAAGTAGAAAGGTATACCTTGAGGTGAAAGTGCAAGACAATAATCATTTCTCCATCACAGGGCTGAAACAGTGCATGCTTGATGTTATTGTACAGAATATCCACTTTGTCTCCTCGAACAGATGTGAAGCGGAAACCTGAGGGTAGGGGGTGGTGGTGAAGGGAGCAGCTAATTACCAAGCAGCATCATTAAGTTAGGTCTAAAAGCACTGCATTTTTCCTGGCTGATCTGCACAGGATCAGAGGAAGTGACAAAAATTGTACAGAGTTTTCCTTTCCTTCTGGCCACACAGCAATGTAAGTAGATTCCTCTCAGTATTTCCTTGTCATACTGTATTAACTCATCTGTCATTCCTACAAATGTGCCCCTGAAGACAAAGCCGTTCCCCACTCCATGTCTCCTCATGCGGACAAAGCAGCATGTGGCATCTAGCAGTCAGAAGCCAAGATTCCCTTTGAGTCTAAGATATGATGACTTTATGAAACACAACAGAAAACACATGCAGTCACTTGTAGTACTCATGCAATCACACACAAGAGAGACAGAGAGAGAGCGAGCGGGAGAGAGAGGTATCCATACCATTGACATGGGCCTCCAGTGACCCTTGCATCCTCTTTTGGGCAATGTTTGGACGAATGTACAGATCTTTCAGTTTGGGGTTACTCCGGTTTAGATTGATCACCAGGGAGTCTTGTTTCACAATGCCCTAAGCAGAATGAAAATTAATGTGAATCCTCATGTATCTTTTAATGACCCCAAACCCCACGCGTGTCCTTTTGCATAAAGGTGCTTTGTGTTCAGCCTCACCTCCTTCTCTTTCTCTTCTGCTTCCCGAGTCTTATAACGCTTCTGTACTTCTTTTATAATTCTGAAAGCATTCTGAAGGTTCAAGGCTGGTACTGTCTGTTCTCCAGGTGCCTTCATATTTGAAGCTCGGTATGTACTATAGAAAGGAGAAAGCATTTGTTTTAAGTTTTTTTCCAACAGGTCAGGTAACCTACACTCATCACTGTATTTTACAACTGGCTTTCTTTACTAGCTTTTAAAAGAAAACAGTTCCACTAAATGCTGAAACAATGCCTGGAAAGCTAAAAAAAAAAAAATCTCTCCCTTTCTTCTCTCTTAAACAGAGGATGTTAAGAATGGCCATCCAGTGGTGGACGGGTGGCTCAGTTGGTTAGAGCGTGAGCTCTGGGGAACAGGGTTGCTGCCAGTTCGATTCCCAAATTGGGTCAGCGGACTGTGCCCTCCACAACTAGAATGAAGCCAACCAGCTGCTACTGAGCTCCCAGGTGGCCGGATGGCTCAGTTGGTTGGAGCGCATGCTCTCAACCACAAGGCTGCCGGTTTGACTCCCCGCAAGGGATGGTGGGCTGCGCCCCCTGCAACTCAGATGAACAACAGCAAGTGGACTTGGAGCTGAGCTGCACCCTCTACAACTAAGATTGAAAAGGACAACAACTTGACTTGGAGCTGATTGGTCCTGGGAAAAACACACTGTTCCCCAATAAAGTCCTGCTCCCCTTCCCCAATAAAATCTTAAAAAAAAAAAAAAAAGAAGAAGAATGACTAATTCATTGGATGGGGCAATCATACTTATTTTTCAAATCTGGCATAACCTCCCAAATTATCCCATTCCACACATGAAGGAACAGACTCCAATGTGGTACACATTTCCTTGAGACTCTACTGTAAAATGTATCTAGTAAGCATAAAATATTTCCATGAGCATTTTAAATTATGTTCCATCCTCGACACAGTACAAAGTTTACAAGGTGATCCTACGTAAGTGCCTGACGGAGGCTCTGCCATTCACTAGATGGGGAGGACACAGCACAGAGAATGAAATGTTTCTGAGAGCGCCACTAGCCAGCAGGGATCTGGGGGTGGTTGTTTTCCTGCGGACTCACATTTCCTTGACAAAAGTGGCTTCTGGGTTAGGAAAGATGTTGCCCTCATTCCTGCCCAGAGCACTGCCTGGGCAATAGAAGTTGATTCGCAAGTAAGTATAATCTCCTTCCACTGACATACTTATATTCTGTTCAAAGAAAGGGAAAGCATTAAAAAAAAAATAGACAAACACACGGGATTATTTCTTTGACAAAGATCAGGAGTTACAGATATGCCAAAATTAAATTAGGAGTTCCAACCTGACTGCTAAACCTAGCCTGTAAACCTTAATCTAAATCTAATAAACTACATATTTAGTTTATCTTTTCATATGACCGAATGTGTTTCCAAAAGAATACTGAATTATCCACGTACCTTATACTACGTGTATAACTACAAGTTATGCTTAAAATGCTTAAAAACGTTCAAGAAAAGAGAGGCAAACTATGGTTCTAGACTGGATCATTTAACTTTCTACAAAGTGAACACTGGAAAGGAAGGAAAATGATAGCAGGAGGAAGACTGTAAAGTGAGAAGGGTAGAGTCCGAAAAAAAGTGGTCGAGATGACGCAAGCACAACTACTATTTTAAGAAACAATGTGCAGAGAACCTGATTCAATGTCAGTACCTTTATCGTGGCAATGTGAAAAGGTGTCGCTATGCCAAACACAGGCATTATTACAGTCTCATATTTCTTATCAATATAGATCTTCATTTCCCGAATATGTGGTTCCTTAGGCATCAAAGATGGGTTTTTATAGGACACATTAGATTTGCGTGCTCTGGAGTGGGGAGAAAAGTTTTTTTAAGAAATTTCTGCAAATCACACATAATCCCAAGACAATCTCACTGTTCAATGCAAACTCTTACTTCTGAATCTGCTGTTCTCCTTTTTGTTCAGTCAGCCGCCTCTTGGCTTCCTCATTGAGTTGAGCTGCCAGTTCTTTTTGATGTGCTCTTCGCTTTTCTTCTGCAGTCATCTCATTCTGGAGAAGAAAAATCCCAAGCTATCACAACATGTGAACCACATGCCAGACCCGAGATCAATGTAGTATACAACAGTCCTCACTCGTGTTCTTTCCGTAAGTAAGGCTGCCCGAGATCCTCTTCCCAACAGGTCCTCGGCCTCGTCCTTCTCCTCCTCTTCTTCTTCTTCATCTTCATTCTATGGGGAAAAAGTCTTCATCAGAAATTCAGGTTTTAATTTTTTAGCCAATCTTGTTTACCTTCTTCACTATACACAAACTTCCTATACCACAAATTTATCCTCTTCCTACCTTTAGAAAGATCCCCACGTTCTTTACTTTCTTCTTCACAGAAGTGAGAACAGTGGCTGGGCCATCCTAGAAAAAAGGGAGAAGTGAGACATCTATAAGAACATTAAGTCGAACAGTTTTACTTTCTAATCTAGTATGTATGTAGCTGGGTAATTTTTTTTTTTTTTTTTAAGATTTTATTGGGGAAGGGGAACAGGACTTTATTGGGGAACAGTGTGTACTTCCAGGACTTTTTTCCAAGTCAAGTTGTTCTTTCAATCTTAGTTGTGGAGGGTGCCATTCAGCTTCAAGTTGTTGTCCTTTCAGTCTTAGTTGTGGAGGGCGCAGCTCAGCTCCAGGTCCAGTTGCCGTTGATAGTTGCAGGGGGCGCAGCCCACCATCCCTTGTGGGAGTCAAACCGGCAACCTTGTGGTTGAGAGGACGCGCTCCAACCAACTGAGCCATCTAGGAATTCAGCGGCAGCTCAGCTCAAGGTGCCATGTTCAATCTTAGTTGCAGGGGGCAGAGCCCACCATCCCTTGGGGGACTCGAGGAATTGAACTGACAACCTTGTGGTTGAGAGCCCACTGGCCCATGTGGGAATCGAACCGGCAGCCTTTGGAGTTAGGAGCACGGAGCTCTAACCGCCTGAGCCACCGGGCGGGCGGCCCCTAGCTGGGTAATGTTTTGAACCTCTGGATACTACCGTGTTTGCCCGAAAATAAGACCTAGCCAGACAATCAGCTCTAATGCATCTTTTGGAGGAAAAAATTAATATAAGACCTGGTCTTATTTTACTATAAGACCGGGTGTGATGTGATGTGACATAAATACCGGGTCTTATTAATAATATTGCTCTAATGCTCCAAATGACGCATTAGAGCTGATTGTCCCACTAGGTCTTATTTTCAGTAAAAAACACAGTATAATCTTGACAATAAATAAATACAGTTCTTAGGTTCCAGCCCCTCAGTAGGAATTGTAATGTGGGAAGCAACATTGGAATAATGATTAAGAATACGGGCTTGATTTGAAACCTGCCTCAATCACTGTCTAGCTATGTAACACTCGGCAAGTTACTTAAACTTCGCTGTACCTCAGTTTCTTTTTCTGTATAGGAGGATAAAAGTATCTATTTAATAGGGCTATAGGTAAGGATTCAATGAATTAATGCGTAAAATGTGCTTGGCTTATAATAAGAATACTGAATATTTATCATCATCATCATCATCATCATCATCATCATCAATCAATTCCTCTGAGGCTGGCCCGGTGGCTCAGGTGGTTAGAGCTCCATGCTCCTAACTCCGAAGGCTGCCGGTTCGATTCTCACATGGGCCAGTGGGCTCTCAACCACAAGGTTGCCAGTTCGATTCCTCGACTCCCGCAAGGGATGGTGGGCTGTGCCCCCTGCAACTAGCAACAGCAACTGGACCTGGAGTTGTGTTGCGCCCTCCACAACTAAGACTGAAAGGACAACAACTCGAAGCTGAACGGCACCCTCCACAACTAAGATTGAAAAAGGACAACTACTTGACTTGGAAAAAAGGCCTAGAAGTACACACTGTTCCCCAATAAAGTCCTGTTAAGAAAATAAACAAATAAAAAATAACTTAAGAAAAAAAAATCAGCTCCATCATTAGAATCAGTTCCTGGTATTATTATCAATATTCAAGCGACAATGTGATAAACAATTTGGTTTAAAACATTCCCCGCACTTGGACTACACTCTCTATTCCTAGCTGTATTAGATCTCGCTCTCACATGGATTTCTCCCATTGGCTAGCATTTAACAAAGACTTTTAAGAAAAAACCATAGGGTACAAAATGAGCCTCAAAAGTCAGTTCATCAGCTCTCAAAAGTTTAAGAATCAATACACACCTCATCTACAAGCACTGTGTCACCAATGAATAGGGCATAGGTTTTCTCTTCTGGTTTCTTCCCTTCCTTGTTAGTCAGGTCTGAGAATCCCAAATTGATGCTGAAGACCATCCCTAAAATAGCAAAACAGGAACTGGTCAATGACTGAAAGGATGGAGAAATACATATTTTACACAGAAGAGGGAGATAAAGCTAAAGGAAATTATTCAAAACAATATTTTCCTACTGCATGCATGTAAAACTCACCTTTCTTCAGTTTGTACTGATTTTTACTATTAATTACTAAAGAGCCTTCACGGAATTCAATTCCCATTCCAAACCTAGAAAGAAATGAAGAGAAACTTCAGCAACCGGCTAAAGATCTTATACATAGGTTAAGTACAATATATTCTATTTCAACTTTTCAAGATAAGGCAGACAAACATTTTGAGTGATTTGCTACTGCTCACAAGTCAGTTAAGGAAGAGGATTAGAGGACAGTCTTTGTGCTCTTAATATAAAAATAATATCCTAGATAAGTAGCTCCTGTAACATTTATTGTATCAGCCATTCTTTATTTTAGCTTATTCACCCACATTTAAAATTTAATCTTCTACCATGAAATCAGTTAGGAGTTTTCCTATAAGCTTAGCAGAGACTAAGTAATAATTGAGACAGTTTTTGATGGAATATTGATAACTAGATTCATTAAGTCATCTGGGCCAAAACTTGGTATCAGGTCAATATATTTCCCCTCATCCATCACAGCAGTCCAGTACCTACATCCTCCAGACTAGTTTCTGTCTAAGGAGACTCCCTAGAGCTTGTTTCCCAAAATGTCTTTGATTCTGTAAAGTGTTATTAGGTATTTTCCAGGTGTTCAATTTCAAACACATTCGAGAGACACTGGATTAAATAAAAATTCAAACGAAATTTCTTTTAAACAATAGAACATACCAGAGTACTTAATTTTTAAATGTGAGCTGAAGTGCTCTAAGAGAGGAAATATGGCATGTAACGTTTCCTAACATTTGTAATTTAAGCCTGGAATACCTATTGGCATTTACTATATTGGTCTAGAAAAATCTCCACCCCATTCCTAGAGGCAGAACTTAAATCTTTCTCATATTGTCTGATAACATTATGTGTTTGGCACACAGTTAAGTTTACAAGTCCATAAAGGTTGGTTGAATTAACCTAAAAATATTTTGCCAGACCAAGGCCAGTCATGAAAATTCACTCATGAGTGACAATGTACATCCATAGCATCTTACCCTAGGTTTTTGGTAATTTTGTTCAGTAGTTCTGGCTTTTGTTTTTTAACCACGTCCATGATGGCATTATACACATCACATATCTTCACACCTAATGACAAGACAGAAAGGGAACATTAAGTATCTTTCAGAAAATATGTAACAAAATCACATTTTTTAACCAACATTTTTTCCATTTAAAGAAGTCTCCTAAAGCAGGGTTTCTCAAAGTGTGAACTAAAAAAATACAGTTCCTTGCAGGAGTGGTAGGGCTTAGACATTTGTATTTTTTAAAATAATCCACCTCATCATAATTACACTATTTGAGAATCACCGACCTAAGAGACTGTGCACACCAGTTGGTTTCAGTGAAATAACTTTTTAAGTGTTGATAAATGGCAACACATTAAAGTTATTACACATTTTGGAAAACAGGACCACTGAGGGGGTGAATTACTGTTAGAAGGACTCTGGCCTTAATTTTTTAGGATCTAGGATATAAATAGGTATTTCAAGTCAGAGTAGTCCAGATATGGTAGCCTCACAGGGCTATTTATCCTCTTTAAATTACTTATGACCAAGATTTCCAATAGGATTTCTCAAAATCAACTTGAAATGTCATTAAGAAAGGTTTCTGGAAGCTTTAGGTAACATGGGTGGGCTTACAAAGTTGTCTAACTATAGTAAATATAAAGTCAAATGCAGCCATTTGGGAGTGTACAGTCTCAAGGCAAAAGAGGTGGTCGCTTGCTTAGCAGGTTTGCTATTAGTTCTGCTCTTACACTAAAATTATTCCTCTCCATTCAATGCTGAATTAACATTATACATTCTGTTGTTAGAGATACTAGTTCTCAAAACTTCTCGACAGTTCTTCCAAATTTAAAAGGATCATATGTCATAATTAAGTGGGATTTAGTCCAGGGATGCAAGGATGATTCAACACCCACAATTTGATCAATGTGATATTAACAGAATGAAGGATAAAAACCATATAATCATCTCAATAGATGCAGAAAAAGCATTTGACAAAATGCAACATCCACTTATAAAAACCTCTCAAGAAAGTGGGTATAAAAAGAGGGAATGTACCTTAACATAATAAAGGCCATATATGAGAAGCCCACACCTAACATACTTAACGGTGAAAAGCTGAAACCTTTTCCTCTAAGATCAGGAACAAGACAAGGATACCCTCTCTCCCTATTTTTATTCAACATGGTGTTAGAAGTCCTAGCCAAAGCAATTAAGCAAGGAAGAGAAATAAAAGGCATCCAAACTGGAAAGGAAGACATAAAACTGTCACTATTTATAGATGACATACCATATATAAAAAATCCAAAAAATGTTAGAATTAATAAATTCAGTAAAGTTTCAGGATACAAAATAAATATACAGAAATCTGTGGAGTTTCTATACTTTAGCAATGAACTATCATAATTAAGAAAACAATCCTATTTACAATTGCATTAAAAGAATCAAATACCCAGGAGTAAATTTAACCAAGGATGTGAAAAACCTGTACACTGAAAACTGTAAGACACTGAATGAAGAAACTGAAGAAGACACAAATAAATGGAAAGATATTCCACGCTCAGGGACTGGAAAAAATGTCTATACTACCCAAAGAATCTACAAATTCAATGCAATCCCTATCAAGATTCCAATGGCATTTTACAAACAAATAGAACAATTCTAAAATTTGTATGGAATCACAAAAGACCCTGAACAGCCAAAGCAATCCTGAAAAAAATGAACAAAGCTGGAGGAATCACGCTCCTGATTTCAAACTATGTTACAAAGTTACAGTAATTAAAAAAACAGCATGGTATTGTCATACAAACAGACACAAAGATCAATGGAAGAGAACAGAGAGTCCAGAAATAAACCCACACATATATATGATCAATTAATTTACGACAAAGAAACCAAAAATATACAATGGGGAAAGGACAGTCTCTTCAATAAATGATGTTGGGAAAACTGAACAGCCATGGGCAAAAAAATGACACTGGACCACTGTATTACACCATATACAAAAATTCACTCAAAACAGATTACAGAGTTGAATGTTAAGACCTGAAAAACCACAAAACTCCTAGAAGAAAATATAGGCATCAGTTTCAACGATGGTTTTTTGGATCTGACATCAAAAGCAAAAGCAACAAAAGCAAAAATCAAGAAGTGGGATTATATCAAACTAAAAAGCTTCTGCACAGCAAAGGAAACCATCAACAAAATGAAAAAGCAACCAACTGAATGGGATAAATTTTTGCAAATCACATATCTGATAAGGGTTAATATCCAAAATATACAAAGAATCCATACAACTCAAAAGCAAAAACCAACCAATCAATCCAATTTAAAAAAACGGGCAGAAAATCTGAATAGGTATTTCCTCAAAGAAAACATACAGATGGCCAACAGGTACATGAAAACATTCAGTATCACTAATTATCAGGGAAATGCAAAAAACCCCACAATGAGATATCACCCCGTATGTTAAAATGGCTACTATCAAAAAGACAAGAAATAACAAGTGTTGGCAAGGATGTGGGAAAAGGGAACCCTTGTGCACTGTTCGTGGGAATGTACACTGGTGCAGCCACTATGGAAAACAGTATGGAGATTCCTCAAAAAATTAAAACTTGAAACTACCTTATGACCCTGGGTATTTATCTGAAGAAAATAAAAACACTAACTAGAAAAGGTATATGCACCCTCAAGTTCATTGCAGCATTATTTACAATAGCCAAGATACGGAAACAACCTACCATGCTTCCCCGAAAATAAGACCTAGACGGACAATCAGCTCTAATGCATCTTTTGGAGCAAAAATTAATATAAGACCCAGTCTCATTTTACTATAAGACCGCTCCTGATTTCAATTTTTGCTTATATTAATTTTTGCTCCAAAGACACATTAGAGCTGATTGTCCGGCTAGGTCTTATTTTCAGGAAAACACCAACAAAGGTCCACCAACAGATGAAATGGATAAAGAAAGAAAATGTGGTACAGCTGACTCCAGAACACCAGTTCGAACTGCATGGGTCCTCTTATATGTGGATGTTTTAAAATAAATACTACAAATATAATTTCTCTTCCTTATGATTTTCCTTTTCTTTTCTCTAGCTTTACTTTAAGAACACAGTACATAATACATATACAAAATATGTGTTAATCGACCTTTTTTTTGTTTGTTTTTTATCAGTAAGACTTCTGTCAAACAATAGGCTATTCGTAAAGTTTTTGGGGAGTCAAAAGTTATATGCAGATTTTCAACTTTGTGGGGAGTCAGTGCCCCTAAACCCTGTGTTCTTCAAGGAGTAACTGTACACACAGAACACACAATGGCGTATCATTCAGCCATAAAAAAAGAATGAAATTTTGCCATCTGCAACAACATGGACAGACCTTAGGGCATTAAACTAAGTGAAATAAGTTAGACAGATACAAATACTGTATGACCTCACTTATATGTGGACTCTAACCAACCAACCAACCAACCAACCAAGCGAGAAAGCTCATAGAGAAAACAGATTGTTGGTTGACAGAGGCAGGGAGTGGGGGGTGGGTGAAATGGTAAAGGAAGTCAAAAGGTACAAACTTGCAGTTATAAGTTCTGGGTATGTAACGTGCAGTATGGCAACTATAGTTAATAATATTGTACTGAATATTTGAAAGTTGCTGGGAGAGTAAATCTCAAAAGTTCTTATCACAAGAAAAATCTGTTATTATGTACGCAACAAATGTTAACTAGAATAGCTGTGGTGATCATTTTGCAATATATACAAATACTGAGTTATTATGTTGTACACCCAAAACTAATATATAATTCTGTATGTCACTTATACCTCAAAACAACAACAATAACAAAAAACAACGTTCTAAAGTTCTAAAGAAGAGTAGTAAGGCCACGGTAGTTTATGAAGATCTGGACACAGGGGTGTAACCAGTCAGAGGGGTTTTTGTAAACATCAGTGTAAAACCACAATCACCACTCATGTCCAAAAAGAAAAGTAGATTCAAGAACTAAATGCAAGGATGATTGGAGATTAGTAACGTGATTCTATTTTTAATATGAGATCCTCAGGGACATACTCACATAAATGCTAGTAACATATTTGTTACATCATTTCCAAACCTTTTCTAAGTCACCTCACCATGTCTTAATTCTTTTAGCAGCTCCTCTTGAAGCTGTAGTAAAAAGTTGTAATTTTCTTGAACTTCCTGAGAGGGGTCAACCATCAAAGTGCGAACAAGGTTGGAGCAATAAGATTTGAAGCGAATACCCATGGCACAAGTGATGGCCCCAAAATGCATGTGATTCTTGTCACTAGAGAACAAAGGAAGAAAACATTTCATTCATTACTCAAACTAGGAAAGTCCTTAGTATCACTGGCACATAACATTTGCCATCACTGCCTTTCCCTGTGATATCCCAACGCTGAAATAGAATAAGGACCTAAACATTTTTTTTTTATGCAAAGCAATTTATAAAGACTCTGGAGTAAAATTAATGACCAAAACTTTTAGGGTAAAAATTCAGTGAAAAGTTTAGTTGTTGTATCCTAATTATGCAAAGGATATACTATATTTTGCCGTATATAATGTGCATTTGCCCAAATTTGTGAGGGGAAAAATAAGGATGAGCATTATACATGGGTAGTACTAGTTCGTATCTACATAAATGTTCTTAATTCTTTTACTTATGCTTGAGTTAAAAGTGTAACTCTAAAAATCAATAGCAATATCCACCTGCAAAATACCCTTGAATACGGTAATCGGTTTTGCTGGACTTATTATTAAGAGTTCTTGGCATTCTACGATGCGTAAAAATCATAAATTTGTTACTGGACATAAAGTTTCTTGTACCTTGTATCTGTTCTTGTGTTTTGTAATTGTTACATTAAATTTCTTGTGCCATCATATGCTAAAAAATAAATGCTGAATTTCCTTTATAATACAAAAAACAAGTACCTTAATGTAAACAAATAAAAATTTGAATTAAAAAATTAAAACGAAAGATATTTTCCCTGAAAGTTTGGGCCAGAAACATTGGTGCACAT
This sequence comes from Rhinolophus ferrumequinum, assembly GCF_004115265.2. Classification (NCBI taxonomy): domain Eukaryota; kingdom Metazoa; phylum Chordata; class Mammalia; order Chiroptera; family Rhinolophidae; genus Rhinolophus; species Rhinolophus ferrumequinum. The sequence continues at coordinate 72,193,297 of NC_046289.1, forward strand.
TATACATGGCAAACTACAGTACATTATGGTATACCTAATAAGATTTTAATATTTTGATGAGGGGCATGGTTCTGCCAGCATTTTTAATCATCTGGAAAAATGCTTACAATCAAATGCCCAATTAAGAAATGAGTAACTGTATGAAATAAAATAGAAATATGCATGACAAGAAGACAATGTAGAAGGCAGAGTATGTTATTCTATCTCTTCCTATTTTTCTGAATTCTGAAATGAGTCAAAGAAAAAATAGGTTAAAGGTTGAAATGCTCTGGCTGTTGGTTTATTTTGAAGTTCTTGTACTTACCTCACCACACTGAACTTGAGATTATAGTTGCCACCACTCTGAATGATAGGAGGATAACACATTTCCACAGTAGAGGGGTCTGCCCCAGCTAGGTATTTTTTCTCTTCAATGGCCTTTTCCACAGACTCGGCCAGTTTGCTGTGTCGAACTTTCTGTAAGTGTACCCAGAAATGAAACACTTACTAGAAGGTGGCAAAGAAGGGTACTGCATTTTTGGATATTATCATTGGAAGACAACATATATCCTGATATTATTTAGGATGCTATATAGGCTTATGATATGGTTTATGTGCCAGATAATACACTGGTATATAAGCAAATTTACAGAACAGAATATGGAATTCACAACTATTCAAAGAATTCTCAAGTACTGGTAACCTCAAGAAACTAGTACAGGTTAACAGCTATTTTGAAAGACAGCTGGCATAATCACGCACCACCAACTTAAGTACCAAAGGCTTAATTTCAAAGGAAGCTGAACACATACCAAAACACTGCATGGTAGGGATTTATTTCTGCTTCATCAAAACAGTAAAAAGACTCTTTCCTCTCCATTTACCTCATCTGCATCAACTATTTCCATGACTCTTTCCTTGAAGAATTTGTTGAAGACCTCAGAAGTGATACTGGCTGCTTTCTTCATTAGGTTGAGCTCCCCGTCCTCCTTTACGGCAATGGTATAGGCCACAACGGCACTGATATCTACCTGCAGTCAAAGTGTAAGAGTTTCTCTAACATGCAAATATAGAACTGCTAAAGAAAGGCACCTCTACGTAAATATTATCAGCGATATTATGCTATTTAGCAAACTATTCACCAGTACATTCTTCGAAATATTCTTTTTTTGTCCGAAACACTAATTTGAAAAGATATATGCACCCCTATGTTCACTGCAGCACTATTTACAACAGCCAAGAAATGGAAGCAACCCAAGTGCCCATCAGTAGATGAATGGATAAAGAGGTGGTACATATATACACAATGGAATATTACTCAGCCATAAAAAAGAATGAAACCTTACCATCTGTGACAATATAGATGGACCTAGAGGTTATTATGCTAAGTGAAGTCAGACTGAGAAAGACAAATACTATATGATCTCACTTATATGTGGAATCTAGAAAACAAAATAAAACAAAACAAAACAGGGAAAAAAATTCTTTTCTTGGATTGAATAAATGTTTGAAACAGCTTTACCAGATCACTGTGTGCATTCTAATAGTCATTAAACTAATGTACCATTTAAAATGTAAAGGTAAATGCCCCTCTCTAGAGGTTTTTGTAAAGGATGAAGAAAAGGCGGGAGATGAGGGGAAAAGGAGCAAAACAATTTTTCTGTGCAAGAGACTTTTCTCAGTTTCCTTGTGAGGTAGCTGAACTATCTCCTGAATGCCTCATTCCTGACTGAAAAGTAAAACTGGCTTCTGCTCAGCCAAAGGGAAATGAAAAATGGAAATATGAACGAAAGTCTAGTTTTCCCAAAACATATTCTCTGAACTATCAGTTATGGAAGTCTGTCACACTTTTGCCTTCTCAACTCTGAATCTGCTTGTTCTTGGGAGTTCTCTTACTTTGTCAAAGCCCTCTTTGTTGAGGCAGTCATTCCAGCTCTTCATGAACTCTCCCGGGAACTTGTCTTTGCTGAACACGCCAATCTTCTTGCCATTCTTGCTTTCTTTAATGGCTTCAATCATTTTGTCAAAGCTGCTCTTATTACTTTCATTCTATCAGTGCCACAGGGAAGAAAAGGGATTTGTCAATTAGTTTTGGAATTAGACATCTATGTTCTACTAGTAACAAACAGGTAGACAAATATTCTAAACCCTGGAAAGAATAAATTCCTACCCCATGACCTACCTACTTCTTTAGGGCAGACTGTAACACACTAAAAGTGAACACAAAATTTTTTTAGACATGCTTAAGTGAATGAAGTGCTATAAAAGTCAACAAGGTTATTTATTCTTTTTCTCTAGGAACAGCTAGAACAGCTGAGAAACTCAAAACACATAGGTGAACAATATTCTGAGAAAAAAATCTTTGTCAGGTGGGCAGTACAACAAAAAAAGATCACATTTGGTAAAAACTGGAAATGAGGTTTATCTGAGTTTCCCTTAAGGATATTTAAGGTTATTTGTTCCAATCAAGATACTCAGATGAAAACAAACAAGTTGACAGTGTCCTTGAGAATGGACAGATAGTTATTGTTTGCCAGAATTTCACAGCCCATTTTTTTTCATCCCAGAACTTCTAAGGTTTATCAAACTCTCTTCTTCCTAACAATGAAGATGAGATAAAACTGTTATAACCACAGTCAGCTAAAATCTTCCCTTGCATTCTTTTAAATTCCTAGAAGGCATTTCTGTTTATCACTTTTAGACACTTTTTACATTTATGACACATTCTTTGCTAGTTCTGACCTTTTCTCGTATCAGCAGTGTGATGGCAGGGGCTCCATTAGCATTCTCATTGCCCTTAGTATTGGCAATCTGTTTCAAGAACTCCACTTTTTTCTTGCTGGCCATAAAAATGATTTTGTCATCACAGAAGACCATGATAGTATCAGTTAGTTCATAACCAAAGAGCCATGTCTATGGGAAAAGACAAAGGTGACAACAGTATTTACAGATTAAAAAAAGGTTCTAAATCAGTGTTGTCTACTGAACTTTTTGTGAAGATGAAAATATTCTGTATCTGCTCTAACATGGTAGGCAGTGGGGGTGGCTGGTTAGCTCAGTTGGTTAGGGTACGGTGCTCTTAACACCGAAGTTGCTGGTTCAATCCCCACATGGGCCAATGTGAGCTGTGCCCTTCTTAAAAACAACAAAAAAACACGGTGGGAAGTACAGAGTACTTTGGACTGAGGAATTAAATTTTTAATTTGGCTAGAGCTATATTGAACAGTGCAATAAATGATTCAATGATTCTGAGGGCTCAGAACTGCTGTCCACTCCTCACCTGTAAGGCAGTCGATTTGGCATAAACAATTTCTTCATCAACACCCACTGATACAACAATGGCATCAACATTGGCATATTCATCTTCTCCTTTCTGGAAAGTAAAGAGTAAGGTAATTTGGTCATTTTCTTTTAACACAAGCAAAGTATTAATAAGAATACAGACTGCAGTATTTACTCAGAATATATATGATTGTTTCCTAAAAGAAATTCCAAGTTTAAGGTGCATGTTTGCTTGGCAACCTCACAGCCAGTTACTCGATTTTAAAACAGCTTTACTGAGACAGATTTCATACATTTCATTCATTTAAAATGTGTGATTCAAGGGTTTTTAGTGTTTTCAGAGTTATACAACTGTCACAATCCAGAACATTTTCATCTCCCCAAAAAGAAACCCATTAGTAATCATTACCTATCTTCCCCCAGCCCTACACAACTAATTTGTCTCTATGAATTTGTCTATTCTGGACATTTCATATAAATGGAATACAGCACATGGCCTTTGTATCTAGCTTCTTTTATTTAACATGTTCTCGAGGTTCACCCATGTTACAATACACATCAGCACTATATCCTTTTTACTGAGTAATATTCCATTGTATGTATGCATCACATTGTATTCATTCATCAATCGCTGGACATTTGGGTTATTTCCAGTTTAGGGCAATTATGAATAATGCTGCTATGACCATTCAGTTAAGTTTCTGTGTGGCGATATTTCTTGAATATATACCTAGGTGAAGAATTGCTGGGTCTTACGGTAATGGTATGTTTAATTTTTTCAGGAATCACCAGACTTTTTACAGGAATATTTTAATTTTTAACGGTACGCTTAATTTTTTCAGGAATCACACTATTTTCCAAAGTGATTGTATCATTTTACATTCTCTATCTTCATACAGCGATATATGAGGGTTCCAATTTCTCCACATGATGACCAACACTTGCCCTTTTTATGAAGTAGTGTCTCATTGTAGTTCTGGTTTGCAGTTTCCGGGTGGCGAACGATGTTGGGCACCTTCTTAGGAGATTACTGACCATTTGCAGACCTTTTTTGGAGAGGTACCCATGCAGATCCTTGGCTCATTCTGTAACTGGGTTATTGCTTTATGTTTAAGTTGTAAGAGTTCTTTTTGTATTCTAGATACATCTTTTATCAGATATGATTTGCAATTTTGTCTCCCATTTGGTGGGTTGTCTTTTCACTTTCATAATGATGTTGTCCTTTAAAGCAGACAAGTTTTTAATTTTGAGGAAGTCCAAACTATTTCGTGCTTTTGATATCAGATCTAAGATGGCTTTACCTAACCCAAGGCCATCAATATTGACCTGAACGTTCTTCTACAACAGTTTTATAGCTTTAGCTCTTATATTAGATCTGATTCATTTTGAGTTAATTTTGTGTGTGGTGTATGGAAGGGGCCTAACTCCATTCTGTTGCACATGGATATAACAGTTGTTCCAGCACAGTGTGTTGAAGACTATTCTTTACTCACTGAATTGTCTTAGCACCACTGTCAAAAATCAAATGATGTAAACGTGAAGGTTTATTTCTGGATTCTCAATTATTTTCAATTGACCTACATATCTATTCTTACACTTGTGCCATGTTGTTTTGATTACTACAGCTTTGTAGCAAGTTTTGAAATTGGAATAAGTGTGAATTCTTCAACCATTAACTACTTTTGAACTGCTCTATACGACCAAAGGACTGGTAATTGTAGGCTATAAGGTCAAATCTCTGACTTCCACTGTAGTCAAGAAAAACACCTACAATCCTCTTCCACACTTTAAGTGTTCTGGTTGCCAATAAGAATCCAAGTATGATAGCAGTTGAGGGTTCTGTTGAAGTTCTCTACCACAGCAAAACATATAACCCAAAGAAGTTAGTTACTACATAGAAACTGTCTGCATTCACCCATTGCTTTCTAGTGAGAAAATGTTTTCCTTCAGGTTGGTAAAGTTTATCATTAATTCTCACTTATGATACAAAAGTAAAGGTAGTTAAAATTGCTAGTGCCTTAGCATGAAGTCGGTAGCACAAACTAACTCTTCACTACCACGTTCGTGAAAAGAAAAAGCATTTCACTAAAGAATGCCCTTGATACAGTAAAAATGATTAGTATTAGGAAATTTCTACCCTTGGATGTCTTTTTAATATCCTGTGAGAAGATTTGGGAAGTACACACAAAACACTTTTGTGTGCACACTGAAGTATGATGGCTGTCTCACGCAAAAGCTCTTGTACAATTATTTGAGTAATAAGCTGAACTAACGACTTAGACTTGGATATATGGCATACATTTTCTCGAAAATGAATGAAGCCTGTAACTTCAAGAAAAATGAAAAAAATTTAAAATTTGAAAAACTCGTACCCACTGTGAACCTGACAGCTTCCCTACTTAAAGGCTTTTCTGATAAGATCAGTGGTGATATTAATATGCGTGATTATCCCATACTGTATAATGAAATGTGTAACATTTAGATAATCTGTACAACTTGAGAGAACCAGTATTTTCCAAAGCATTGCATGATGTTACAAAGAATCCAAGGTGCAACATAGACCAATAACTTCAGTATGAAAAATTCACTGCTGTGGTTTCAGATCCACATTACAACTAACTTTTAAGAGACTATCACTTCTTGAGTTTTAGTATATCTATACTATACTAAAATTCAATATACAAACTATACTTTGTATATCCACAAGGAATACCCATAATTATCTGAAAAAGTTATTAAAACATCCCCCTTTCCAGCTTCATGTATGTATGAGGCCAGATATTCTCTACATACTTGATATAACTTATGCAAAGAAAGGCTCTTTGGGGTCCTGAATAATTTAAGAATGTAAAGGAGTAATGATATCAAAGAGTTTGAGAACCACTGTGCTATGTGACTCCTGTGACATTGTATCAACACTAACTTTCTCTCCTCCCCAAATTTTTGCTACATACACTCCAATTCTTCAATAAACATTAACTTTGTGTCTGTAATATTACTGCTACCTTGATAACCTCCCCAAATTAGTAATAGGCACTTCCCTATATTTAATGCTTATGTGTTCTGGATACAGATATAATTTTTCCCCCTAAACACCTGTCTACAAAAACACCACTGAAACTAATCAAAAAGTCCCTTTTAGTATTTTTTGATATTTGAAATCTTGGTCAAGTCAAAAATTTTCAAAAAAGGTATCAACATATACAAAACTTCAAAATATACAGTAATAAGTTTTTGGAAAGTACACAGAGTACAATCATGTAACTTAATCATTAATAATGCAGGAAAATCATCCAAAGGGCTCTCAACACAACTGAATATAGGAAGAGGAAAAAATACGCACACACTCAGCTTTTTTATAAGGGAAACAAAATCCAACAAATCTCGAAGCTTTCAATTTATGTAAAATGCCTAGTTTTCCACGGCCGATCAAACAGGTGAGAGAATGAATCCTCATTTCTCTTGGAACTCAGTTGTTCTGACCATTTCATAAAGTAGTCCTGGTTGATTCTTTACAAAAATTGATGAAAGAAATGTAATTAACAGCAGAATTTAAGATATCTAATGAATTTGGATAATTTTTTTCTTAAAATGTGATTCAGTGAAAAGGATTACAATTAAACCAAATATTTAGACAGCAAAATTAGTCACTATTTTATATGCAAACCTTATTAGGAGTATAAATGCCCTACAAAGATGACATCTGAAAACAGTCTTCTGAAACTATGGAGACTTTTAATAATCTGCTTGTAAAATGTACAATTTATATATAATACTAAAATATTTTGATTATATCTGGAATTTGTTTTGGAATACTAGAGTGGAGGGAGCTAGTTAAAAACAACAACAAAGAAAGCCCCAAGGCTAACAGCCTTTGCCCCAGGACCAGCCCTACAGTTGGTTCCAAGTACCAGCCTGAGTATCAGCGGCAGCTGGGGCTCAACTCTGTGTGGCTTACAAGGTCCCAGATTCCTACCTCATCTCTCCTGCGTGGGCTGGTCTTCAGGACTCAGATGGGAGCCCTTGTCAAATCTGGACTTGTGATAGCTGTGCTCCCATTTCTAGATGAACCATCTTGCAGCAGTGACCCCCCAGCATGCACAGACTCTCAACACCCACCGTACCCTTTCTGTCCCAAATTCCACCACCTTCCAATCTGTCTGGGCCACATGACACCCAAGTCTTGCTCTAACAGGTGTTTCAGATGGAACAGTATATACTGAGCAGACACTTTCTATATGTGGTTTCTTGCACTTATTATCTGTAATCCTCATAATAAAACTTTAAGTACAGTATGCATCATCATATTCAAAACCCCAGCTCAAGACACTAAACACCCACAAGTCCCACAAAAATATAGAGTCCTCACACTGATTTAGGCTTTAAAAAAGGGTACTGAAAGTCTAATGAAAATGTACATATTAAGTTTAAAATAGATTATTTTTCCTTTGGATACAACTATATAACAGGTCAAGTTACACTTTTTCTACCACTTCTAACTCATTCAGTTAAAATGTCAGACAAGGGAATACTTTCATGAGGGTCCTAAAGATAAAAATAAATTTCTTGGGAAGGCTTCTGTTTTGATCTCTAAGGAAACTTGATCATTTAACAAACTTTTCAGGTAAGATGTTAGTATTGGTGACTTCTTAAACTTAGGAGAAACTTATTTCAGCAACTGTAATAGGTATCAAGGTCTGGGTTCTGCATTTAGAGACAGCAATGCCTGTCAGTTAAGGGCTCACTCTGAAGTGATCAGAAGTGCTTAGCTCACAGTAACTACTATGTGTTTGCCATCATTATTATTAAAGACTGAAATGGCTATTTGCTAAAAATTTACCATGTACCACACCACTACTGTTACTGATGTTGAAGATTAGCTGTTGATTACATAATCAGTACAGAATATACAGTAGAACAGACTTTCTGAACATGTACAACCCATAAGAGATGAATTTAGGTGATTCCAGATGTAGCTTGAAATATTCAATCAGAGCAAAAAAAGTTACTTTTCAACTCTTTTAATTGACTTGATTACATCAAGAATGTATCTGCTTAATGCTAATCCTTAACATCTGCTACAATTTAATAATGCAGTTGTGCTTACATTATCTTTATTTTTTAACAGCTATGTTTTATTTTTTTGAAAAGTGATGCAATTTTCCATTTATAGTGAAGTGTGGTATCCTTTCTGAATGTATTTAGGTTTAAAAAGTTCAACAGTTTTTGGGAAGATGAGAAGGACAGAGTGGTAAGTGACTAAGCAGAGCTGACGTAGCAACACCCTAAGTGTTTGAAGGGCATTCTCACTGGGAAGATACTGATGACAGATAAGCATGCATATCTCTCCAGTCCCAATGGGCTCAGAACTTAGGAGGCACCAAGTATCAAGGAAGGGGAAATATTGCACATGAATGACTTCAGGGCTAAAAACAAGGTCTGGTCAGCAAGCTTAAGACAGACCCCAGCTCTTGGAAGCTCTGAGACAACTCCTAAGCTCTCTGCAAAAAGACTTGATTTATTCTCTGAAGAAACAGACTCAGAAAGGTTCTAGACTCAGGTATTAGGCCCAACAGAAGGCAAGTGCTAAATGTTAAGGGAATTAAATGAAAGTCTGTATTTTGAATGACAACTGGGAACAAACGCCACAAAGAATTGAAGGACTTTTCTCTGCATGTCTTCAATGAATTCAGAGAAAACACTTCAGATACTGACATTTGGGGGTCCTCCATGGAATGAGCCAGCCTATTCACTCTGGTGTAACCCCAAATAGTTGAGAGGCACCATTCAGGCAGAGCTTCCAACCAGTTTCTTATTGCCTTATTCTCAATAAGGATGAGTATAGCTAAGTCTCTTTTTGATGTTTGTGAAGTCTCCAATATGTAGGAGAGAAAGCAAACAAATCCAGAGGAAACAGACAAGGCAGAGGACAGAAAACAAAATTAAAAAGAACACCCCAGAGGAGAAATAAAGTACATCCATGAAACAAGAAAACAGGACAAGAAAGAACTCTTAGTAATTAAAAATAGTTGAAATTTAAAAAAAATTCAATAAAAAGCTGGAAAACAAAGTGAAGAAACAGTATATGAAAGCAAAAGACAAAGGGATAGGAAATCAAATTGAAAGGTCACAAATAAATTTAAATAAGAGGTCTAAAGCTTACAGAATGGAAATTTCAGGTTTAAAAAGAAAAAAAAAAAAGATTAAGGAAATGGAGGGGAGAAAATTGTAAAAGAATGAAAGATTCCAGCACTGCAGGATGTAACTCTTCAGACTAAAAAGGCCTTCTACTTCCCAAATCAATGCAGTGCAATTTCAAAATATTAGGAATAAAGAGATGATTCTAAATGTTTTAGAACAACAGGCCATATACATTGGAACAGGAAATAGTATCACATCAGCCTTCTCAAAAGTAATACTGTAAGCTTAAAGACTGACAGCTTCAAAATTCTGAACAGAATTCTGAGACTTCCAACCTTGAATTTTATACCCACTGAACTATATTAACTAAATGTCAAGATAGAATAAAACTTTTTAAGACACACAAGAAATATTCTGTTTAATGCTTATGCTTCCTTAAGAGGTTCTTAAACAAATGCTCTAACAAAACAAAGAAAAAAATCAAGACATGGGCTTTAGGATACAGGGGACCCCACAGTAGAAAGTCCAAAGGTTCAATTCTACCTATACAGGTAGCGCAGTATAAGGTTGGGGTTGGGGTAGGGGAGGTGGTAGTGGTGGTGTTTAAAAAACAAACAGGATTAACAAAATGTCTGAAGAGTGTGAGAATTTTAGAATAAAAGACTGATACGATTATGACAGACCTGCAGGAAAAAATTAGGGGTAGGGTATTTAAAAAGGGAGAAAAACTGAGGCAATTATTAATGCCAGGAAAAATAAAAACTGCAAAGAAAAGAAAAGGTAATTACTCTAGTACTTCACCCAGAAGTGAAAATATTTACATGAGCATTAATAATATAAAGTGACTATTGGTTTTACCAAAAAAATGTGGAAAAACAATTATCAAAAGGGGTGGGGGGTGTGTGACAAAGCGAGTATAATAAAAATATTAATTGTATAGGGGTGGCCGGTTGGCTCAGTTGGTTAGAGTGTGGTGCTGGTAACACCAAGGTTGCCAGTTCGATGCTATGGGCCACTGTGAGCTGCACCCTTCTTAAAAAATAATAACAATAAAAAATCAATTGTGTCATCTAGTTGTATTCGCTGTAAAATTCTTTCACCTTTCTGTATAATATTTGAAATTTTTTTATTACAATGTATCAAGAAGGAATTTAAAAAGTATCAAGAGGTAGGGAAGTTGGAAAGTTAAATTTAAACCCTAATTTGCCAAAACAACAGTTAACATAAAAAATTGACAAATCAAGAAATAGCAGTATATAGATATTACTTCAAAATATGAAAGAGAAAAACTGAAAGTGGTTTACTCTGGGGCAGGTGACTGTTTTTTTGTTTCAAGGCTTTTAGAGCTATATTTGGTTTTTTAAAACCTACGTATGTATTAGTTGATAATTTTTCAAATGCAAGGTAAATAATACAGGTGGTAAGGAATCAGGAAAAATTGTGACTGGTATCTGAATGAAAAAGTTGGGGAAATACTGCAGCACAGGAACAAATATCTTCCCTCAAACCAAAAGGGTATTGCATTAAAAAGGATAACATTTTTGAAGTCTCTGGTTATAGCTACTAGGATATCCACATAATTTATCATCCAAACCAAGACAATTTTGAGAATTTTGAACATAGGGACAACAGGTGAACAGTTTCAGCAAAGGTAGGACTTATGGTCACCCTAAAAATAGGCTGGAAAGAAATCTCTTCAAACCTAGAAAGGGAGGCAGAAATCATCACCATTATTCACTGGGTGCCTATACATGCCAGGCACTAATTACACTTGGTAAATGAGATAAAAAGTAAATATTATGAAAGTTGAGTAAGCAAGCGTAAACGAATCCCACCTGTCCAGGCATTTACTTCCATCTTTACTCCTGTTTACTCAAGAGACCAAAGCATTATTTAAACCTTTCTCTAACTCCCTCCTGAGAAAAAGGACCCATAAAGAACTGAGATGAACATTATCGTGCTGAAAGTAGTATGGGAAGCGCCTATATTTCAAGGACTTCCTAAGCCACAGAAGATGGATGCCTAGTCTTGGCGAGCAATCCAGAACAAGAAATTTGTCCATGACAAAAATCAGCAAAGAGCCAGAAAGCAGCACTCAAGAGAAGCACGGACACTATAGCTTGTTAGTTTTCCCCACAGGCACAAATTTTCTGTTTAGGGTTGGAGCCACCCACCACCTCAATTGTGACTGGTAGAGCACATGAATGAATGCGTTGGATCAGCATTCCTTTTGAAAACAGCTGCTATTTTGACATTTTATGGAATTCTTTCCGGATAAAAGGCTGATGACTGAAGTCAAGGTTCACTCTCAGCAGGATGTCCTAATCGGTAGGTCTCAAAACGAGTTATAGGTGTGCCTGAACATTATATCCCTTAGCTCTCAAAGCAGCTGGGACCCTAGAATGGTGGGTAACCTCCCTCCTCATACCCCATGCAGTACTAATAGTATTACGTGGTTAAAAATAATCACAAGCATGAAAAGACTGGAAGTCCTGAATAAGGACCCAGCAAACTATAAGAGAAGCACACAGCCCTCCCATGACCCACCACTATCGCCTAGGGATTTCTAATGAAGAAACACACAAACCCTTTATGCCTGTAGCAGTTCTAATTTAAAATAAGAGGCAGGATGGACTAGACTCAAACATTCAAGAAGTCATAAAACAATAATAAGTTCTAGTCACTATGGAGGTTTCCTGCTTGATTTTTGACTGAGCCTATTTTCTCAACTCTAAAGTGACACTATTCACTCTGGTATCAAGTTTTAGACATTTCTACTCAGTGAACTGTGTGATACTGCAACTGTTTTTAGGACTTAAGCTATAAAAATTGTAATTCAGATAAAATACATCTTATTTGCAGTGGCCCCACAATATGTATTAGGTTGGTGCAAAAGTAACTGCGCTTTAAAAGGTTAAAAAAAATTGCAAAAACCCCAATTACTTTTGCACCAACCTAATATCTAACCCCAAGTCAAATTGCAGATGGGTGCGATTAGGAGCCACCTTAGCTCCCACTATTAAAAAAATAGAGATGGGGGTTGTAGGTCTCCAGTTCTCTAAAACTCGACCTAGTTGAAGAGTTGGAGCTATCCTGTGGTAGCGAGTGCAACCACACAGTTCTGAAAGGCGTATTATGCTTAAAGGTACCTAAAACTAAAAAGTGGGTGTGGAGCCCACATGTTTTAGTTAGTTAATTTCTGTCATAAGAGAGATTTCTTTGAAGATGGGAGCTGACAACACAGGGTTGGGATTTATACAGTTAACTTCAAATTGTTCACTTATTTCAATGCCATTTTTATTAAAAAGGAAAAAGTGTAAAAGAAAAACAGGTATAAATAACACGCATCTACGTATTTTATTATCTTTCTGCTACCAGAGGATAAGCAACGAGAACTTATCCCAGAAAACTACGATCTCTGCTTAAGCAGATCAGAATGAAAGTACTATAACCCGAAAGACTGAATATAGAAGTTCTACAGGTGGGTTCTGGGCATAGTTATTAAAATTTAGTTATAAAAAAAGCAGAAAGTCCATTCAAATAAGATTTTTATTATAAATAGCCATACTTTTGCTAATAATTTTTATATTGACTTGCTCAACTTTATAACACCAGGATCTTAACAACATCTACCATCCCCCTTCAAATGATGTCATTAAGTTAAAGACTTATTTATCTTGGAAGGCCAAGTTAAATTTGAATGATTTTTGAGAAACAAAAAATGGGGGCCAATAACTTTCATGGATTTAAAGACCGTCATTTGAGATTAAGTTTGCCAATCTGTATCAAACCTCACGTTTTTCCTAATTTCATGCTTTGCATTTAACTATCACGTAGGCTCTAAATTTTAGCTTTCATGAATGTTTTAGAGAGGATGAAGAATGATTTGATGAACTCTAAATCACTGGGACTAGAAACAACCTTCACATCAAAGGTGTATCATTTCAGGGTCTATGGGTGGAATAGCAGGCTTTTGATTATTACCAGCACACTAATACTTAATAATCTTTAGACAATTTCAGGGCTTTTAGAGTTTTTCAAACATGGATCATGTTCAAATTTAAAAATGTAACAGTGAGAGAAGCTGTACAAACATTTTATAAAAATTAACCAATAAAAATTTTAAAAAATAAAATTTATCTTCAGCACTTGTCTAGCACAGAGTCCTTATTTTTGCTCTCAATAAAACGCAACAAAGAATCCACTTTATTTTTAATTATGGAATGCATTTATCCTCAAAAGAAGAAACATGCACAAGATCCTTTAATATGAATGGCAGGGAAATGACTATTTTAATTGCTTGGTTTTTAGTATAGAATCAATTTGAAAGGGAATTTACAATGCTGAAATCAGAATTGAACATTTTTTTGTCAGGACGTTTTTCAGGTTTTAAAGTCTTTATTGCGTTTATCTTTCTTGGATGACAGAGTTCAGAGGCCAGACTTAAGCTAGACAGCTCAGGCTACCACAGGATACAACCAAATATTTTCATTGATAAATTACTATCATAAAAATAAATTTTAACTTTGGACGTTTTTCAAGCAGCAAAATTGTCCATCTTTAAAAGACTGGTAACCGCAACAGCTCTTTTTCTGACACGTGCCACGGATAAACTAAAACCAAGAAAGAAAACTAATGAGGTTTTATGCATCACATCGTTTTTTGTATTACTAACGCCTGCAGGTTTTCAGCGTTAGGTTTCTGTGTTACCCACAGCAGGGCCTAGAACATGAGGCGGTTGCGCGTGAGCGGTATCTTTTTTTTTCACTCCAGCAAAAGCGCCGCAAAGAAGAAACGCAAAGAGGCCGATTCACATCCTCCTAGCCCCTCCATCCATCCTTTACGAAGATGGTTGTAATTCTGGCGGGACCTGGGGCGGAATACTCTGGTTCTGGAAGGACAGAGCGAGTGCGTGGGTGTGTGTGAACACTGCAGGAGGGGGCAGCAAGACGTGATCACGGAGTGGGAGGGAAGGATGATGCCTCTTCTAAGGCGGGAAGAGACTACGAGAGGTGGCTGTTATGCATGACGGGGGCCGGCACGCGGGAAAGATGGTGGTGGCCGCAGGGCAGGGTGATTGCAGGGGAGTCCCTGTGGCGGCGGGGGAGGCGCCCGGGACCGCCTGCGGTGAATGATCCTGGAGCTATTAAAGGGGCGAGACACTGAACCCGGGAATTCCCGACGGAAAGGGAAAAAAGGGCGCCGAGAAACAGGGTTATTATGGGATGGAAGAGGGGGGCTCCCTAGGGAAAATTACGAGATCTAGCTCACCCGCCAATTGCTGTACAGTCTCTTCACTCTCCGGTAATAAGCGTCTTTGTCCAGAGTCACAGCCATAGCCACGGACGCCGCTCCTCCTCGGGTCCCGAGAATCACGCGAGTTCCCGGCTCCGCCACCAGCTCTCGGCCCCGGAATCCCGCACTCTCCCAATGACCCGGAAGTATCGACCTCAAAAATGCCCTTTCCGCTTCCGGGTCCCGACAGCCCTGGGGTTTTTTTTGTTTGCTTTTTTTTTCTTTAATCCTCCCTCCGGAGGTTAACGGGAGGCAGAGTGGGGGAATCAACAAAATGTGCAGTCTAGATTTTCGCGGGGTTTTCTTGTCAACTTAGCAACAACCGCACGCGAGTCGACGTCATCACGTGACGCTCTGCCCCCGCCCTTACTCTGCAGGGCTGCCGTTTCCAGGAGCTCCGATTTTTAGCCGAGACGTCTGCGGCTGGGCAATGCTAAGGCGGTAGACCTGACATGCCAGCTCCACCCCTCACAAGCTGCTGCGCGCGGGTGTAGTGGCCCCACCCATCGGCAAAGGAAGGGGAAGCGGAAAGACCGGGATGTGGCGTGGGAAGAATACAGCGTAACTGGGCACGTTCCCCTCCTAGAAATGGGGAAGCAAAAGCCCCTGCTGCTCCTGGATGGAGGATCCTCGGTACCAGGTCGCTGGGTTGAGGGCTCGCACGGACAGAAAGCTCAAAAATGGGAGAGCGAACCCGCCCTCCGGATAAAACTAAGACCCAAGCTATGGGGGAAGGACTTCACCTTAGAAAGGGAACTAAAATGCCCAGGCTTCATCTGAGCGCTGGGATGCTGCGTAAGGGATCTAGGAAACAAATGGCTTGAGACTATTCATTCACACAACCCAGTAACCAGGGACCAAGTCGTGACAGCGTCTTTCCAGTCTCTTTGCTGCAGTTCATGAAGTGACACACTTAAGGCTTCCCCAAAGCACCGTTATTTCAGTTAATTCAAAACAAAGTGTACGTGGTTCTTGACGAAATTCTTCCTTCTCATAAAAACTTGGAGTTTGAATCCTATTATTCAGCTGAAATCATTCCCTTGCCTTGAGCAAATTGGACAGTCTACACAAATCCTTTAATGAAGTACAGATGACTTGTCTGCTCTATCCACGTTAACTTTGCACTATCAGTAATGAACTCTAGGGAAAAGTGGTGTTAAAATTACCCATCATGAACATCAACTTAAAATTAATATTTATATTGGGTTGGAGCAAATATAGGAGGGAAGAGTGGAAAAGGATTAACTTAAATTTATTAATGCCAAGGGAAGGAAGGTAACAGTTCCTGACCCTCCAGCTGTATCCACAGTTCGGCCAGGAACAGGCTGTGCCAGAGGCTAGGGCCAGCACTACATAGTCTGTGGTTAATGGAGGTGCCTAGGGAGGGGTGAGCGCCTCAGCTGCTCTAGTCTCCTTTTCTTCCCCAGAAATGAGGAAGTGGTCGAGTATTATTTTAGGAGTTCCCCTGCCCACTCAATCCGCTCAAATTTGGAAGCAATCAGGTACAGTTTTCTTTTTTCCTTTTCACCTCCTGGAGTCCTGGGTATCCCCACATCTCCCCTGCCCCTCCCACTTTTCCATAGTCCAAGGGCCAGAGTAAATGAAAATACAGCAGCCACCCAAGCAATGGGGACCATGCTGGGACTTCAGTCATCAGCATCTTCGCTGGAGTCTGAGTTGGCTGGCATCATAGGATCATCAATGAGTGAGAAGTCCCTTTCTGAGCTATCATAGCCCTGAGATAAATCATCGTCATCATCTTCATCCTCATCGTCCTCATCCTCCTCAGGTTGCAGTGGTGGCAACCTCAAGGCAGTACCAGAGGTGGTAGTGGCTGGTGAAGAAGGGTAGCCAGTGGCTCTCAGGCCTGGATGGTGATGGTGGTGATGGTGGGGGTGGGGGTGGTGGTGGTGGTGATGAAGCATGGTGCTGGAGTCTACATGAGGGGATGATGCTGCACCACCCATCACAAACGGCATAAAAGGCAAAGATGCAGATGTGGCACTGCTGTGACCCAGAGATGACACAGACTGCAGGCCACTACTGCTGTGCTGGAAGGTATTATGCAGAGAAAGGGACCCAGTGCCTCCACCCTGCATCAGGGCCATCATCTTAGAAAGGTCTGGTCGCATCCTACGGGCTCGCTTCTTGCTGTTGTCTGGTGCAATAGGCCCTGGCAAAACCCGGTTGAACACAGTTTCAGCATGGTGACCCTGGGAAGGACAGAAAAATATTGTAAAAAGGAAGACGGGGGGAAAAAACCAAACAAAACAAAACAGAAGTCAACAGTCCTAGTTTGCAAATGCTTTTTCACCGAATCTGTCTTTAGGGGGGTCAAAACAAGAATAATCAGAGGTGGCTTGATATAATAGGGAAGAACAAATGTTGGCCATAGATGGTTGAAGCATTCTGATACTAAGATCAAGTTGATACTGATACTCATGTGAACCAGAGTTTTGCTTTTTCCCACGACTACACTGTACCTTTACTCTGGCCAACCACTTCACAAATGCTTACCTTTGTTAATGATGTGCCTGAGTAAGACACTGAATGAATCAGTACTTGCACAGTATACTGATGGCAGGTTGTTCACATGATCTTATCATGTCAAGTGCCTCACAACTATGTTGATACTTACAATACTATCCTTGATTATTTACCCTAGAGTGGTAAATTCAAGAGGTCAGATTAGTCTTTTGGATGTCTAGCGCATCACAAAGACTGTGGCTAGCTCCTCGCCAAATTTAATAAAGTAAGTTTTTCACATTAATTAAAACTTATGTATCTGCTGAATTTTAAATTGCTTATTCTAGATGTTTTGACTGTAATTTTTGCTTAAGTTCACTGAGGCTGGAAATTATTACTTTTACTTCCTCTGCTTTGCTAGACCTACGTGCAGTACTAGGTAAACTGGCATCAATCAGATAATTGGCACCTGTGTCTCTGGACAGTTCACAATCTAAGCCTAATACCTGACATTGAGACTATACCTTTCTAACTTGGAAAAACAAATATCTCAAAACTCTATTTGTATAAACTTTTAAAATATTATAACAGCACCTAAATTCCTGCAGGTCCCAGTAATAAAGTACACAGTGCTAGATACACCATCAATTCTGCATTAAGAATTCTGTACTAGTCATATTATGATTTTCTGTGATTTCCTATGATCCTTTCTTTCTTAGAGTTATCAATTGGCTATAAAGAAGCAGCAAAAATACTTGCAGTAAAAATAAATAATATTATTTTTAGGATTAAAGAAGGAAAAGACTTTATAGGCTGCTCTATAAAGTTAAATTCAAGACAGAGAAGATACCAGCTCTAGCCATCAGCCTCCCATGTCAGACATTCTGTTTATTACACTCTTGGTCCCATGGATGCTAAGAGGGAAAATTAAACCATTTTTCTATAGTAACAATATATGTATGAGACCACTTTTACCAATATAAATTCGTATCACAAATAAGTATATATTATGTGCAAAATAATGTCCTCAGAATGTTAAATGCAAAAGATATTGTTCATTAGGAAATCAATTTTATTAACAGAGAAACCATGTGGTTTTTATATGTATCACATATATATATATAAAATATACACACATATATATATATACACATATATATATATAAAAGATCAAACGAGGAATTAGATAAAGTGAGTATACAAAAGTACTAATCCATTTTTAAATGACTGCTTACCAAACCAAACGATGATTTATATATGTTTAAAAAATGTAACTATTGCCCAGAGTAAGGCAAACATAGCCAAGAGAAACTTTTCCAGTTATATTTTGGTGGAAAGGACTATGGGGACTTTATCATATGGTCTATAACCATGATAAAAAAAAGCATAGGTATATTTGAAAATAATGAAATAAACTACTGACCAAAATTATTATTATAAACTATAAAACATGGTTTTCTGCCCTTTTTCCATTACTGGTATATCATTAATAATTCTCAACCTCTTAAATGTTGGGAAACCCCAAGACTGTTTTCCTTAGTAGGCCTCCAAATCACTTCTATAGTATATACAATCATAAAATTTTTAGAGATTATCTGCCCAAATCCCTCACTTTTCAGGATGTACAAACTGAAAAGGCTAAAGGATTTGCCAAAAATCCTTTAGTCAGTAAAAGAGCAGAATAAGGACTTGAATGTTCTAATGCACCTTACTAATTCTTTTATTTGAATATGCTTACAGTGCGGAAATTAGTTTTTAGAATTTTATGCTCTTCTAGAGATGATGATGCCAGAGGGCTGTAAAAATACCAATAAAAATACTCTGGTTTCCTTATTGGTGACTGAAAATTGAAAATTTCTCAAACTGGAAATACATTGGAAAAAAGATAAATTGCATTAAATAATTTCTCCAGTCACATCTACTGTGGGAATAGAGTGGTAATGCCTCAGTCTCACTCACCTTTTTTCCATTCCGAGAGTTAGCAGTCTGTACTGGTTCCATTCCCAAACAGTTCAATTCTGCCTTATTATTTTTTTTACATCTTTGCCACTTCTGTTTTCTGCGATCCTCCATATACTGCAATAGAAAAGTATCAGTTATCCTAGAGGAATAAAAATCTTCTCTGGACTAATTATTAAGGTGCTAGTATCTAAATTGACAGAAGTGCTTATTGCATAAAAGATTAGTCCTAGTGGAAAAATGCCAGTAAGCAGATCTCTCCAAAAATTTTAGGTGGTTACATAATAGTTTAATAGGAAATATTTGCCTAGCATTTAGTTTAACAAGTGCTTTACCATTATTTTATTTTGATCCTCACAACAAATCTGTGAGGAAAGATGACTGGGTACTACTTACTACTCTTATTTTGCAGATGCAGAAACAATGACATAACATGGCATGCTTCCTCCCTCTCACACAGCTTAAAAACCAAGGGAACAACTTTAAATCTTGCTGGATGGAACTGCCACTCACCGCTAGAAATCGGGGATCGACAGCGAACTCTGGATGACCCTGTAACCACATCTCCAGTTCAGCCCGGCGAGGGGCATCCTCACCCACCAGCAAAGTACCATCCACCTTATTGATGACAGGGATCCGGGTCTCCAGGTCCACATCAAGGTGATTAGGCTCTTCCATGCACTCCACCTCCAGCTGCAAACCCAGAATCCACCCCCATGAGCACAGACTCTTCTTTGGGGCAGGGAGAGAGGGGGAGCACAGCCAATGGTAGCCATAAAAGAACTAATATCTTCTAGTCCCTCAATCCCAACTGCCTTCATCAATTACTGGGAATATAAAAGATCTTATCTAATCATCATGTTAAAGAATTTCTTAACACTCACCTCGACTAGCTTCTTTCTGTTCCCCTTCTTCTTATGAAACAGAGGATGTCCATCTCCCATTACTCCATTAGCCATCAACTTGTGCTTCTGGAATGTTAACTTCAATCCTTCCTCCTAGGAAGACAACCCACCCACCCAAGATGTCATATGGCCCATGTTTTTAAAGTTTAAGCTTTGAGGGACTTAAGGTAAGAGTCACCCTCTGGCTTGATGATGGTGAGAAGGCCTCTACAAAGGGTAGAAACTGGAAATATAACAAAACATATATACTTTCTCTTTAGAAAGATTTCATTTCTTGATCTAGTGCCCCTCAGGTAGCTGTAAGACAAGTAGGGTTTATCTCAACAACACCCAATGCAGGAAAAAACCCCCTATGTGGTGTTGCAGTACTAGAATGGCAACTCACCACAGGGGCAAAATCCTGATATTCCCAGTACATACTAATTTAAGAAAATTTTCTTGTTGAGTACTTAATGACCAGCTAATAGGGCTCAATAGGGAAAAGGATAAGGAAAAATAAAAATTTCCATCTACAAAACAAGTAACATTGACTTAATATGAATGACCTTTTATTTTTAATAAGGCCCGTAATATTCAGATGTCACTTTAACAGCTTTGCCCCAATTTGATTTCAATTTTTTAAAAACTAGGAAACAAGCCACCTAAAAGAAGCTTTGTTATCAATTAAAGTTCTTTTAAAAATATGGTTTCTTTTAACTAGTCCTCGGTAGACACAAGTCAAGATCCCTTCCTTTACTACAATGATTTTTCCTAAATGGATCTTTGTGAGCTCTAATTTTTTTCCCCCTCTCATTTTCAACGTTAGCTAGCCAAATGAGTTTAGTATCCTGTTGGTGAAACGCATTAGAAAGAAGAACTGGAGCCTCCTTCCCCACTCTCCAATGCCTAAATGCTGAGCTTACATCTTTGATTTGAACTGTAAACTCTTTCTCATCCATGCCGCGGCGAAGTTTGGTGAATTGAGCTGCTGCTGTGGTGACTGCGGACACATCCTCCTCTGCCATGGAAGCTGCACTGCTACTTCGTGGTGTGGGGACTGGAGAGTCACCATATTCTCCTGGAGTCAATGAGGGACTGTCTAGCAAGTGGTTGCTTGGCCCCAAAATTCCTCCAGTTACCATTTCCTGGTTCCGGCGGCTAGAAGGCCACTTCCCTGAGAGTACAGCCTGGCAGACGAGGTCAATACGGTTTATCAGGATACGATCCTGAGTGGGGAAAAAACAAATCAATACTGGTATTAGGGACTGAGTACTAGCTATGTGATTCTGTGACAAACAATAGTGCCATCATTATCAGGATGGGTAAAATCATAAGGGAAAAAGGAGAGAAGTAACAGTATCAGATTCCTAAGTCAGCTGGGAAGAGTTTCATGAAAAAACATGTAGCACTAAACACAATCAAAGAAAGCCAGAACCATCTGTTCCTTGTTCCCTGTATAAGTTACACTGTACAGTATTTCTAGACTCTGCATGTCCAAGAATGAGGCTGTTACCTTGGGCCACTCAGAGGCTCTTTGTCTTTCTTGTAGCAGCAGAAGCTCAGGGGTCATTTGTTCTCCATCTTCATTTGGGAATCCATCTTGGGACATAGTGAGGGACAGGAGACTCTCTTCATCATAGAGCTTTGAGTGGGACCGGTCAGCAGCTAGAGATCATACAGAATGTATGAGCAAAGATGAAATGATAAAGTTATATAGGATGGCGTTATATGGGCTTTAAATAAAGACCCCAAAAATAATGTATCTGTTTTGATAGTCTATCAAACCAAAATCCGAACCTCTCTCAGAGGATGCATTTAGAAAAGATGGGAAAGAGCAGAAGGGGCAAATAGGGAAGAAGGCCAACAGCCTGTCACATGCACTCACTTAGCTTCTCTTCTTTTTCATCCTCACTCTCCTCAGTGCTGGAGCTGGAGCTGGATGAGGAGGAGGAAGAAGAGGATGAAGGTGACAGCTTGCTCAAGTCCAGCTCAGAGTCCGACTCATCCTCATCTTCTAGTTTAACTGGTGGGACACTCCGAGACACCAGCGGGGTGGTATCAGAGGGGGCTACTCGAATTTCATAGTCCGGTGGGGTTGGTCGGCTCCTGGCCACCACCTCATGCTCTAGCTTTAAAGTCAGACTCTCCAGACTGGGGACCTGGGTAGCTGTCTCCTCAGGTGGCTTTTCAACAGAAGCTTCTGGGCGCAGAGGCAGCGGTGAGGCGGTGCGCGAGGTATACTGCTGGTGCAGCAGTGGGGTAGAGCAGCGTGACAGGGATGGAGCTGACGCTCCTGACTGATGGTTCTGCATAAAATTCATACGGGCAGCCAGAAAAGAGAAGTCTGGGTCCTGCATGATGTTGCAGTCTGTTTGGCTCACCCCGTGGCGGGCTGCCCCCCGTAGAAGCTCGCCATCATGCCGAACGGGCTCCCACCATTTGGGCAGTTCGGGACCTGGAGGCTGACATAACGCCAGCCGATCTTCCAAAAGGGGGTGGCATAAAACTTGTTCCCGTAAGCGTCGAAGCAATTCGATACGATAGAGAGTCCGTGAGGCCCTCTCCTCAGTGATGGGCTCAATGAACAGATTAGGGTCCGGGGGCTCTGAAAGAGACAGGGGTGGAAGGAGAAATGAACCAAGAGTGAGCTCTGTCACCATCCATCCCCACTCATCCAAGAATCTCCAGTCTCACTTACCATCTCCAGCT
Source organism: Rhinolophus ferrumequinum (assembly GCF_004115265.2). Lineage (NCBI taxonomy): Eukaryota > Metazoa > Chordata > Mammalia > Chiroptera > Rhinolophidae > Rhinolophus > Rhinolophus ferrumequinum. The sequence continues at coordinate 72,216,012 of NC_046289.1, forward strand.
GCTGGGGGAAGGCGGCACACTTGGCGACACATGGCCACAAACCCATGGAAGTACTTGGTAAGGCTTTCGTCTGTTTTTTTATCCAGTCGGGCAAAAGTGCGGAAGCGATCCCAATGGAACTGCATGGTGTCAGGGTCATACTCCACACCAAAGGTAGACACTACTCGATAGAAATCAGTTTGTTCACGCCTTGTCCATCTACAAAAGGAAGGGGAATCAGGCACAGTGATCAGAAGAACACAGGGAAACTGGTTAGTTCTGAGTGTGGCTTAGAATATCTGAATACACAAATACTGAAAGTAGGGGCAAAAAGAAGGTGCAGATAACAGTAGAAGAGGTAGTAAGACATGCTCTGTAACATGTAAAAATTTAAGAATTAGCAAGCTAAAGGGAAAAATGATGCAAATAACCCAATGAGAATGGTTACTTTACACAGGAGACCTTCCCTAGTTGATTATGCACACACGTGAGGCTTACATCATAGAGGGGTAACAATTAAAGGCAAAAAAAAGATGGTCCCTCTGCAGGGAATTCCAAAATCAATTCTTTCTAAGATGCTTTTCAATATAGGGGCGGCCTAAGGCTGAAGACAAGCATATAGCTCAGCCCTAATTCCCAGCCTTATTTTACCGTTGCTGTTTCTCCCGCCGTGCAATTTCTTTTAGCTTGAAGGCTGCCTCACAACGCCGCCGTCTCCGGTCCCCACGTTCTGCAGCCTCTATCTTCATCTGTTCTCTCTTGTAGCTGCGCTGATAGGCTGTTACTAGGCGCCGAAGCCTAGCTGTCAGAGCAGAGCCTGGAGGCCAGAATAGATGGCCTGGCTGTTGGGTCACCTGGGCTGTGAGAAGCAAAGTAGAATGAACAGAAGTACAAGAAAGGTAGTAGAGCTAATACTGTATTTCAAACCACCCAAAGGCAAAGCTCTTAGAAATCCCAGAAGAAGGTAGAATTCAGTCAATAATTCCCCTACCCTACTCCCACCCCCCCACAAATTGTACTATTTGACCTAGAAATTTACCTTCATCTCCATCAATCACTGAGATCTCCTCATCCATCATCATCAAGGGATCACCCTAGAAAAGGAGAGCCACCCCACACAGGATGGAGGGGGGAGGGAAAGGGGGGGAAGTTGGTATTCTGAAATCACTATCTCATGTATGTCCGTCTATGCACCAAGGGATTAAGAAAAATTTCTAATGAAGGAACCCTCACAAAAAAATCAGAAGCAACCAACTAAAACAATAAGAAAGCAGAACCTGAAATATCAATTCTTATTAATGGCTTGAAGATAACAGGACTTAGGAATTTAATAGTTAAATAATATACTTCAGTGTCTAGCTTGGGTCCTGCCTCCTCCACAGAGCCATCCCTGATTTCCCCAGCTGGTGTTACAATCCTTGCCACTAATACTTTATATTCTTAAATAGTAATTACTTTCCATTTTGTTTTATAAATTAATCAATATACTTCAAGATTCGGGGACTGGGAGAATAATTAACAGAGAAAATAGACTTAAATGAGGATTCCTCACCTCATCATCTTGGTCTTTCGGGGGGCCCTGGAGTGGTTTATATTCAGGATCTTCACAATCCTTATCAAAGTCAACCCTGAAATTATCCAGAGGCATGAGAAAATGTTAACAATATAATCTTCTTTCACTAAGAGGAACCTAGGATGAAGACCCGGCCAAACATACAAGCCAGCATGGAACACTCTTTTCTTTCACGCTGGAAGGAATGGTAGGCCAAGTGCTAAGTTTTGGTAAGTTAGGTACAGCATCCAACACAACAAATAACTGAGAGAAAATGATAAAGTGCCACTCTAAATTGTTTTAATTTGAAATGAAACACTGACCAGAACACTTCCTTTTTCTCGATAGCCCTTTTTATTATTTAACCCATTCTCCTCTACCTGCCCTACTATTTACTTTTTATTTCATGTGAATGGTCCACACTTGCTTATTTTTACTACTTTACTCTGTTGAGCAGAAGGGTGACATAATAAATGATTTGCAATGAATAAATGACCCAATTTTCCGAGGGTCCTTTATTAAGCAAACTGAGGTTGTGATCATCAAGTTGTGATCATGAAAGAGAAACCTCTCAATCACGAAGGAGTAGGTGGGTATTCATGAACTAAGCGAACTCTTTCACATGCCCCTCAGGTCTCCACATGAGAAGTTTTGTTAAACTCACTGGCACCCAAAGCAGGGCAACACTGCCCTACCTGGTGGCTCAGTATTAGCATGGCAACTCATCATCGAGGCATGTATCCAGGCAGAGTAAATGTCTTCATGGGCCAGCCACCGTCGGGAGATGATAAACCAGAGCTAGTTTCCTGAGGCTCTACCATATAAGTGGCATGGGAGAGCTACATGGCTATTATCTTTCAAGAGGACCAGTTATCCTTTCAGCTACTGTAGCTGCACAGAGAAGTATTGCAACTGTAGCTGCACAGAGAAGTATTGCAAAGAAAAACTGAATAGAACGTCAAATAAACTATTTGGGAGTAACATTCATTTTCACCCTTATTTGCATCTTATGGCAATCTATGGTTTTAGGCCAGTTTACGGAGTCCTTTCAACTGGTCCCACTCTTTGTTAAGAATTTATCATTCATGAGTATAACCACCATTAAGAATCTCAATAGGCTCAGTCAAAGCTAGTGTTATCTCTTAGAACAAGCAACCATAGACTTCATAGGGCAGACTCAGAGCTTTAAGAGAACTAAACACCAATGCTTACCCTTCTACTATATCGGAGAAATTATCCAGCACTCGATGTTCTGCTGCAATAGCTTTGTCATCTGGTCGGCCAGCTTTTTCCAGGAAACATAAGGCTGGGTCTGCCCTCATAGTATTATATTTTTCATAGCCTAGAAGAAAAAGCCATAAATTGAAGAGAATCATGGATTCATTTTGCCTTTATGCTTACTTCATACGCTGCTGGAATAATTAGAGTATATGGGCAATTTTGCTCACAATGCAAATTATAATTTAAATGTTAATTTGGACAGCTGCAGGGTTATATGACTATATTTAACATTTCTATAGCAATTTAGAGTCCTAAAGAGCTTTAACATTAGTTATTGAAGATAGGAATTTAATCAGTTTATATAGAATGGTAATTGGTTTACATAGCCATTTAACTGGTAATCTTTCTACACAGATGGGGAAACTAAAACAGTCAAATAACTTAGGTCACACATTTTCAAAGGAAGGATAAAAAACTTGTACCTGCAAACAGACACTCTGAATTTTTGGTGAACGGTGAATGAATGAACACATGAATGAATGAACAAACGAACACACTTCAGGATGTTTGGACTTCTAAATCTCTATTGTCACACATGTAAATCTAAGACTACAAATGCTCAGGATTTTTCTTATCCCATTAAACTTCTCAAAAACATGTGGATCAGTGTGATTACTTTAATTTTATAGAAGAAAACAGAGAAGTATTTTTTAATAAGAAATGATGTTCCAATTCACTAAGTCGGTGGCCTGTATTTTAATGCTCACTGTTTTTAATGCCTGGGATTTGTTATTAGGGAAGACTGAAAAGGGAGTATTCTCCCTTTTTATAGTCTATTTTTTGTTTCACTTAAACACTGTTGTTCACATGTACATCAGTGACTGCTGAATATTTAGACAAATAGGATGTTATACAAGTAGAACACTTTCAGCAAGCCACAGGAAAGTCAGACAAATTAAGCACGGTTCATGAGAGTAAGCATGTATTACCTCCCTAATTTGTGGAATCTTAACTTAGATGCCATGACATACAGATTGGTAACAGTTATTAGAGAACAGATGGGAGACTCCCTACCTTGGGATTTAACTATCCATCTGGTTTTTCTTGAACATCTATATATAGAGACGAATTGCTCTGCTCTGGATATTTAAGAACTAGTTTCCCATTCAAACATAAGTTTATTGAAGATCAATCACAGAACTCAGTTACTGGTCATCAGCATTTTGCTAAATTTTCCATCTGTGGAGATTAATCTACAACAGGAAAGGAACAAATTAAGAGGTACCTACCATGCTTAAAGACGCCAATGAGCAGGGACTTGTCAGCCTCACTGTCCCACCATGTTGTTGGAACCTCCAGCTGATCCACCACTGGGAACCATATGTCAATCTCACTATAGGCATAAGAGGGCAGAGTCAGCACAGCAGTTCACGTAATTAAAATGATAATCCTTGGAAAGATTACCAGCATCTTCTTTTATACATTAATTTAAATGTTCATGCAGCTGCCTATGTCCTTCTACTGGTATCAAGTATAGGATTAAAGACCTAATATATAGATTTTAATTATTAGGTATCCCAAAGATAGTATAAAGTAAAATAAGTAAACCATTATTTTCTTGAACAAGGCAGGGCACAAAGAAAAATATAGCATAACTTTACCTGGCAATGGCACCCCCTAACACCTTCTCTGCCTGATCTCCAATCACCTCCTGTCTCAGATAATACAGCATTCGTACCCGCAACAGCACCCTAGAAAGGAGAGAAGAGCTGGCTCAATAATAGTGTAGAAAGTTTGAGGTGGAAAATGGTTTCGTCTTTGCTAAATTCCATCCTTACTTGTTACATTGATGCTTCAAGTGCTTCTTGTAACTTTCATCTTGGAATAGAGTATCAGGGTTATATTTCCGGATCCAATCTGCCTTATGGATATCAAAAGTGCTTTGTGACTTAACCTTTTTCCCCTTGCGTCCACGGGGCACAGGGATAGATAGGCCTGGGAAAGGGGACACATTGAAGACTTGGATTGAGAAAACCCCTTGGACCTGAAAAGGATTAGATAACCCATAGAAAGAGGAAAAGTAAAGAGTTGGTAATTACCTGAATGATTCTGCAATTCTTTTGTCTTGCCATTTTCAGCAGGACTAATCAAGTCCCAAATGAAGCCTTTGATATTTTCATCCCCACGATAGTGCAGAAGACAGTACACGAGGATGGCCCGGCAAATTGTTTCCACATCTCGTTCAGTCATACGTCGCTTGAAGCGTCCATGAGACAAGATATCTCGCCACCGTCCCCAACTAGAAAAACGGAAGAGGAAATTACATTAATATTTTCCTGGGGACTCTAATTCAATGATATTCCCCAGTTCCCCAGAATCACATCTCCCAAAAGATGAGAGACAAAAAAATCTTGGGACATGGCAACAGAATAAATAGAACCAAGTTTTTCCCATTATCCATCCCCTTTGAAATCTCTTAATTTGAAAGGCAAACAGGGTTATCTGTCAGGATGGAGATACACCACCTCTGATGGCAAAATGGATTCTTACCCATAGACCAATAGGTGCTTTTCCACCCGAAAGCAGTCAGTGCGCCCATAGGTATGATGACGGTCATGTCGGCGAGAGCGTGGCCGCTCGTCATCTTCACTTTCCAAATCAGAGAATTCCACCAGGTCGTCATCTTTCAGAGTGCTAAAGTGGCGGGTCTGTTTTCGTACTCTAGGTGTGTCAATCACCAAGTTATTCTATGCAAAGAACAGAAGGAGAAGTAACTCTCTTCATGATATCATCATGGGAAAGGAATTAAAACAATCATGGATTGAAATAGCTTGGATGTAACATTTGTACAAACTGAAAGATTTTTTAGGACATTCAAAATAATCTACAGGAACTCAGGAAGCAAAATTAAGCAGCAGATAGATCTAGTAGTTTTCTGGGTCCCACTATGTAGAAAGATTTTACAACGGCCCTTGTATATAATAAACCGTCATAAATCAAGGTCAGCATCTAGAATCAGAGAAGCTATAAAGACTCCTGAAAGGACTGTGCCTTCCGCAGTATTTCCTCCCCGGAGGAAAAGAAAGCTCACCTTGCTGTTGAGTAGATCCATGTCCAGGTCAGCCTTTTTGGCCCACTTTTGCCAAAAGTTGGGGTCGTCCAGAGAAATATCTGTCCTATTTTCAGAAGCAACAAAGCTTGCCTAGTGAGTAACAAAGGAACAGAGTAAAGTTGACTACAACACTCTTTTGAGCAATGTAAACCAGTAACAACGTTAATAAAATACACTTAAATTCTAGAGATTCCTGTCTCTATCTCTGCTTCTCTAGCTTCCGGCACAGATAGAATATACCTTGGCAAAGGTAGAACCCTTTCCTTCAGACTCAATGGTGATGGTTGTGGTTCGTCTTAACAAGATCTGGTCAATGTCCTCTTCACAAAACTTGGAGCCCTCGTCATCTTCCTCCATTATGGCCGCATACGCTCCTTTTCGTAAGAGATCTTCAATCTCCTTCTTGGAGAATTGTTGGATCTACAAAATCCAATAGAGATGAAAAGACTACCAACAGAGTATTATCTAACCACATCATAATATTTTTAGTTTGTTATATTTTAAGAAATAAAAATTGAGAATCCAAACCAAGTGGTCAGATTCCCATGCACAAATAGCTTTAGTTTCCCTCATCAATAAGACCGGCTACAAACGTTATCTACAGACAAAAGACTCACTCCAGTAATGTTGCCATCCCGACCACTCATGGACTGAAGTACAGCTTTATCCAATCCCAGCTTGAGACTAGCCTTATCAAACATCTCTCTCTCATAAGAATTCCGTGTGATGAGACGGTACACCTTCACAGCTTTGCTCTGCCCAATTCGGTGACACCGTGCCTGGGCCTGGTTAAAAACAAACATTGGAAGGGAAGGGCAAAGATAACATAAATTTGGGGGGTGGGGATCAAAATACCAATTCACATCCATAAAGCAGCCATGAGATCAATTCAAAATCAAAAGTCAATTTCAAGAAGAAATGACTGCTCCATCATGTAGAGCAGGGGTCAGCAAACACAGTCTGCATGGCCACCTGTTTCTGTAAATAAAGTTTTCCTGGAACACAGCCTCACCCAGCCATTTACATATCATCCATGGCTGCTTTTATGTTACAGGAACGGAGATGAGTAGTTACAATAGACTGTACAGTCCACAAAACCTAAAACATTTACTATCTGGTCCTTTCCAAAAAGAGTTTGCTGACTTCTGATCTATACTGCCACCCCTAACTAAGTAATCAATTCCGTACTCTCTGAAGGACAAGTATTTCTGAGAGATCCTGAGCCTGCTGAAAACCTCCCAGGTCAGGTAGTTAGTCCCTAACACAATGATTTCTTTTACCTGCAGGTCATTTTGTGGATTCCAGTCTGAATCAAAGATGATGCAGGTATCAGCCGCTGTGAGATTAATACCAAGTCCACCAGCCCGGGTGCAGAGCAGGAAGACAAAGCGATCTGAGTCAGGCTTGCTGAAGCGGTCAATAGCAGCCTGTCGAAGGTTACCTCTAACGCGCCCATCAATACGCTCATATAAGTACCTGCATAAGAGGCACGGGAAAAAGAAGTTAATCAGCCAAGCGGAAAGAGAGACCAAAAAATTAGAAGACTAGGATCAACACCAGTACCTCCATCTCTCTAGTTGACAAAAAACCTTATCAGAAAGTTGAGAATGAGTCTTAAATACTTCTCTTATTCTAGTCCTAATCAACTTCAATTAAACCCAGGACCTCTTACGCTTTGCAGCTTTATAAGGATCCAGTAGATACCAGGCAAAGGATTACTCTTTTCTCACCTTCTCTGGATTAGATAATCCTCTAGGATATCTAGGCAGCGTACCATCTGGGAGAAGATAAGAACCTTATGGCCACCAGCTTTAAGTTTTGGAAGTAACTTGTCAATAAGAACCAGTTTGCCAGCTGAACGAACCATGGCCTGCAAGTGGAAGTCATGAGGTATAATGTGGCAAGCTTCTCGAAATTCTGTTAGGATTTTTTCTTCTGCACCTGACAAAAGAAAAATCAAACTTGATGGTGAGATCTAGAAAAACATACTGAGGCTATAATTTGTTTAACTGAGATAAGGAAGCAAAGAAAAAAAGAGTAATCTGACTTGAGGTCAACTTATCACACACAGAGAATTTCAGCACCTCCAAATCCTAAATCATCTTCAATTGTGTTATACCAAAGATTCCAAGTAAGGCTTAAGATTGTAATTGAGTTAAAAATATGTAAACATGTGGATAAAGACATACAAACCACTATAATCACCCTACTGGCATCCAAAACAAAAACAGCAAAATGGAGTACCAGTGAGGATGGACATTTATCCAGAGTACAGAATGACTTGAGTTGTTATTCATGAAATTCTAAACAGCAAATCCTATTTAATTTTGTAGATTATACAGGCTCAAGGGGGTAGAAAGAACTAGAGAAAGATATGTCACATAAGAATTGTTTCAAAAGGAGAACCACTCTCTACTCCCAAATTAGGCTGGATCAGTAAATGCATCCATTGTTCCTGAGGAATATCATTTAGAATAAACAGGTAACACAGAAATGGCAGGTATTTTCCAGAAATTCCCTTACCATTGATGAGATATGGGTGGTTGCAGCATTTGCGCAGTTCCATCATTGTGTTGAGTAGATTAGGCATGTTAGTATGACCTGCCCCTTTGGAAAGAAAGGAGAAATTCTTCTCCAGAATAGCCCGGTAGTATTTCTTCTGGATGTTGGTCAGCTCTACTTCAATAATAGTTTCCTGTTTGGGTGCCAGGTTTTTTTCAACATCCTCTTTGAGTCTTCTCAGCATCATTGGCTTGAGAATGGCCTGCAGCTTTTGAACCTGATACAGAGAGAAAAGAAATCAACATGAGGACAAATATTCCACGTTAGGTGCCAACATGGAGAAACACAAGGAGAGTTTTCCAGTATCTGAAAGATACAGATTTTGGACAATGTCATAAATGATGTAGGCACAAGGTTATAAGGTGTTCAGAAAGACCCTGGATGCCTATGGCAATAGATGTCTATCTAGTATAAACTTGACCTTTTTTGTCTGGGTTTAGTACCTCATCAGATACAGACTTCTTACCTGTTCCTCTGTCTTGAGATCACCAAAGTCTTTGAGGAACTCTGATTCTGATGGAAACTGTGACGGTTCCAAGAAATGAAGCAAGCTAAACAGCTCCTCCACAGTATTTTGCAATGGTGTTCCTGTGAGTAGCACTTTGTGTTCCTAGAAATGGAGAAAATAGAAGAATTAGAAAACTGAAAAACACAAAGGGCTTTTGGGTTCTCTATCAAATGTGTAAGTTTAGCTTTCTTTTCTTTATCTCTAAAATTATGGGAATGGACCGGATTACTGTCTTAACTTTTGTTTCACCTGTTTCCTCTTTTGATAAACACAAAACATTCAAGAAAACCCTTGATGTTATTTAACATATTGAATTAACTTTATTATAAACAAATAAAGAAATATTCAGAATGTTTTTTTCCCCAATTACATATGCCTCTCCACACTCAACTCCCCAAAGATACCCTAATAGGTCCCCCTCTATGGAATGCACCTGTGCTGGCTTAAATATGGCCATAAACTCTTTGTAGTTCCTCCTGTCAAGGTTCACCCCTTGAATCTGGGCTTGTCTTGTGACTTGCTCTGACAAAGACAACGTAGCAGAAGTGACACTGTGTGAGTTTCAGAGCCTATATCTCAAAGTCCTTGCAGCTTCTGCCTTTGTCCTCTTGGATCACTGCCCTAACTCCACCATTCAAAGAAAAGTCTAGTATACTGGAGGATGACAGGCCATACGGAAGATGACCCAGGCACCCCAGCCAACAACTAGCACCAATTGCTAGCTGCAGCTACATCACTGACTTCAGGCAAGACCACCAAAAGAATGGCCTAGCTGAGCCCAGCCCAAGTTGCTGAGCTAGAGAACCATGAAAAATATGGTTGTTGTTCTAAGCCACCAAGTTTTAGAGTAGTTTGTTATGCAGCATTAGGTAACTAATATAGTACCCCACCTCTCCACCTGGTTGAGAACCACTAACCTACAGTTACCTTCCAATTCTAAAATTTACATGACATTTTTGACTTTCAGGTTACCACTCCTGTAAGCCATACCACCCAATACATAGATTTTCATTCTTTTTTCTTCTCTGCTAAATTAGGGTTATATTAATTCTCCAGGGAATATGGGTTATTTTAATTTCAGGGCCTCTGCCCACAAGTGAGTGTGAGGAACTCACCAGGTCCATGTGTTTGAGACTATCGAGCAACTTGCAATTACGGTTCTTTAGTCGATGGGCCTCATCAATGATGACACAACGCCATTCAATCTCACGAAGCTCAGGACAGTCTGATAAAATCATCTCAAAAGTAGTGATCAGGGCATCAAACTTGTATGCACCTGGGATGAGACGCCCCTAAGCATGAAGGCAGTAAGTCAGGAAAAGCCTAAAATGTACCTAAGGGAGGAGCTCTTCTGAATTACACATTTTCTTTTCTATATTCAGGCAGGCTTAATCCGAGACACAAACTGCACCACCACCCTCCTCCACTGCTGTTTATCTTTCTGATAAACAGTGCCAAATCACTCAGTGTGAGACACATTGTCTCCTCAACATATTCAGTTTCTTGGGAAAGTGACAGACTTCACTGAATGAATCTGAGTATTTTTGACTCTGCGGTATACCTAGCTCATGTATCTCAGCCCTAGATCTATTGTTGGTTAACATTGAAATCCACAAATGTTGGGCATTACTGAAACATACAAGACAAAACTAAAAGTGAAAACCACTAATAGAGTACATGGCAATATTGGTTACTGTCTAAAAATGGACAGAAGAATTGAAACATCTTAACAAAATTAAGAGTAGTATAACAAAACTTGAATAAATTTGGTTTTGTCGAAATAAAAACCACAGAAAACTAATGGTTGAAAAACAGTTCATAAAATCTGATGTTAAGAAAGGATGGATAATTCAAAAATTTTTTTTTCAAATTTATACAGAAAAAGGATCTTGATGAAAAATTTAACAGACTTTAAAAAAAGAAATGAAATAGCTTAAGTTCACCACCATATGGGTCAAGGAATTAATAAAGTGGCTAAATGAATTTCATCCTGGAAAATACTTTCATGAAAACTCATCAATTCTGATGAAATTCTATTTAAAATGTATGTATTCATAAATAAAGTCAGAACGTCCGCTGGATCTAAATGTATACGGGATCAAAACAGCATAGACCAAAAACTGCCACGCACAATCTAGACAAAAATGCCTTAAATCACAGACTGCCTCAGTAAGAGTCTTTTATTTAGAGTAAAGCCTCTAAAATACCAGGTACTTTGGCCCACTCTCTCTAAACCATAATATTCCATGACATACAACTCACCCGTGAATCTTTGCAGTACATTTCATATTGCTGAATCATCTGCCGGCTGGCCAGACTGCCATGATACACAATAGTATTCATCTCTGTCCATGTATTGAATTCTCGCTCCCAGTTAGTAATTGTGGACAAAGGGGCAATGACCAGGAAGGGGCCATGGATGCCTACATTATATACCTCCTGCAAGAAGGCAATGGACTGAATGGTTTTGCCCAATCCCATCTCATCAGCCAGGATGCAGTTCTGCCTGCAGAGTCATCATGGAAAATGAAAAGCATGTCAAAAGATAACATCTTTTAAAAAGTACATAAAAAGAAACTGTTCTGTTTAAATAGAAAAATAAAACTAATCCCAGAGTAAGCCTACATCTAAGGGCCCACTCTTTTCTTTACCTGTTATACCAATTAAAGAGCAGCCAATTGACCCCTTCCAACTGATATTCCCGTAACTGGTTTCTGTTTTTATACTCATGTGAGAGCTCCAACTTCTTCCAGGCACTTGCCTGTGGACGATTCTAAAAAAACAGGAAATTTGAATAAATGAGGTGGAGACATTAACATTAGGCAAACTTACTAGGTAATTCTAGTAGTGGAAATTCAATTCCCAAACATTACTGCTTGGATTAAAACATGCTCGATATATTCAAATCCATGAGTTCATAATGAAACTTTTTTAAAAACTGGAGGGGGAAAAAAGAGGAAAAACCCACTGGTCACTTTTGGAGGATGCCAGGAACTAGTTCATTATTTTAAAAACTAGAAAATAAAGAAAAATAACAAAGCATCCTTTTTACTATGCCATCTCTATCTCCAGGTAACCAAAAAAGAAAACATTTCTTTTAATAGAAGACTTGGCTAATAAATGAAGAAATGATAGAATTAAAATATCACCATTTTAAAATTCTTAAAGAATGGATCTAGGCAATGTGATAAATGGCTGATAATATCACAAAAGAAAATCTGGTAGAACCAGCTGTGAAGTAGATTCAGTGGCCTCCCTCCCCCATCTGATCAAGCCTCTAGAATAGTGATATCTAATGGAACTGTCTACAATGATAAAAAAATGTTTTACCACTAGCTACATGTAACTACTGAGCATTTGAAATGTAGCTAGTGGCTACTATGTTGGATAGCACAGCTCTAAAACCTTCTAATGCACAGTGCTGCTCTATATCTAACCATTATGTGAAACATAAGGGACAGAGAACATGATAAAAAGTTCCAAGGGGAATGCAACTGGCCACCTTCAGACTATGGAAAATCCTAGAGAACAAACCACCTGGTTTCATCAAGAAAAAACGGCAAAGGAGGGAGAGGAAATCAAGGGGAACTATAATTAAGACCTCTGAGACTTATTAATCAAAAGCAATATATGGACGTTATTTAGGATTCCACTCAAACAATTTAACAAAAATTAGGAGAGAATCAGGGAAATATATACAGTGATTGCTAATTTGATGATACTAGGAATGGTTAAATTTTTTCAGGTGTTTACAGTGTTATTTATCTTTAGAGATGAACACTGAAATATTTACAGATGAAACAAAGGAATCTGGGATTTGCTTCAAAACAATCTGGGAAACAGGGAAATGAATGGGTAGGGAAATCACATGAAACGAGATTGGCTATGGCATGTATTAATTGTTAAAGTTGGGTGATGGTACATGATACTATTTTTTTCAACTTTTGTATATGTTTGAAATTTCCATAATAAAAAGCCAAAACAACAACATAAACTTCTATAGGGGGAAAAATTAAGTCACTGCCTATATGGAATGGATGTTATATTCTAAACGCAAATGTACTTACCACCCTTTTGAGTTCTGGGTGCCTGGACTGGATCCGTTTAAATTCTCGAATCTTGCCTTCGTCAACATCCTCTTTCAGCTCCCAGGTACTGTCCTCATAGGGCAGAGAGCACCATTTCACCAGGTAGTAAATTACAGGCTAGGAGAGAAGAAGCCAAAGCCTTTATAAACTGATTCTGTGTTCTCTACTGTGGTTAAAAAATAAGAATTTGACTAAAGAATCAGATCACAGAATGTCAATACCTAAAAAGGTGCTGAAAAGTGAGGCTGAAAATGCCAACCGTAGTTTCACCTACTGATGCCCTATGCTATTCATGATTTTGATCACTTTTCTAGGCAATTTTTCAGAATCTGTTCCAAAAGTGAAATTTCTAACCAGTAGTTTCTAGAACAGTAAGTACTGATACATTATGCTCATCAACCAAGCAGGTGCAAAAAAAAAAAAATCTATTTTCCTGTATTGTATTGAATTAGGTAGAAATTAAAAGATACAGATAGCTGTTTCATACTCCTCTCCTGGCACTGAATTTGATACAGTGGAAGCCAGGCTACTTTTACAAGTAAGGAACAGGTTAAACCCATAGGAGCAGAGCAGGGATGAAATCACTGAGTTCTGAGCTCCTGGAGCTTTGAGTGCAAATGCTACTTCAGAGAGCAGTCATATGGTGGTAAAGAGATTTCCTTGTGAGCCTCAGGAAGTTAGGAGATAACTTCGAGAGGTGTCACTGAAGAGAGGTAACAAGAGTGAAAACGAAGGAGAAATGCTGAAGCTCCATCTATGGTACTAGGCTCTCTGTAGGCATTCTACTGCAAGGGAAGGGGCAGTGACCAATGAATGGTAAATGGCTCCTATTCTCACTACCCACATATGAGCAATGCACGAACTGCATTTCCAGTTTTGTCTTGAGTGAAGCAAGAAGGGTTACACTGGGCCTAGTGTAATCAACAAGAGTCTCTAATTCTCAGTTTATAGAATACCCCTTAAAACAGCCAGCAAGAAGTCTGCAGAGTCACAGATCAAGAAATCCCTAGACGGGGCTGGCCCAGTGGCTCAGGCGGTTAGAGCTCCGTGCTCCTAACTCCGAAGGCTGCCGGTTCTCAACCACAAGGTTGCCGGTTCAACTCCTCGAGTCCCGGAAGGGATGGTGGGCTCCGCCCCCTGCAACTAAGATTGAACACGGCACCTTAAGCTGAGCTGCCTCTCGGATGGCTCAGTTGGTTGGAGCAGGGGCTCTCAACCACAAGGTTGCCAGTTCAATTCTTTGAGTCCCACAAGGAATGGTGGGCTGTGCCCTGTGCAACCAGAAACGGCAACTGGACCTGGAGCTGAGCTGCGCCCTCCACAACTAAGACTGAAAGGACAACGACTTGACTTGGAAAAAAGGCCTGGAAGTACACACTGTTCCCCAATAAAGTCTTGTTCCCCTTCCCCAATAAAATCGTTAAAAAAAAAAAAAAAAAAAAAAAAGAACTCCCTAAAATCTAGTTGCTCTTGTATCTTTTTCTTTATTGTAGTGACTCAAGTCACTTTGTACATAAAGCCACTGGTCCAGGTCACACATATACAACATTATAACTTACTTTTCCAAGGACATTAATACCTATTATATTTATTTCCACTATCAGGTTATGTAAAAAGGATGACAAATTAAACTCATTTTAGAGAAAGATAAAATAGGTACAAGAATGTTATTATCCAATATTGGGAGCATAAATTACAATACCAGCACACTAAAATATTTTAATCTGTCATGCCAATTGCAAAATATTCCAAAGGGGTCTAATCAAAGTACAATTACTTTTGGAAGGGTAAGTAAGTATGGTGGCAGAAAGCAAGCCCGAGATCCTTAAAATAACGAAAATTTTACAGTAACTAACCTGTCCTGACTAATAACTGGTCCATTCCCCACTCATCTCCCACAAATGAACAACAAACAATAACAACCACCCTAACTCGAAAGCAGAATATATGTTATCTGAGGCATGCTTGTTAAGATTTGAAGACATATGGAATTGGAATAGGCCTTGGACATCTATGGTTCTACTATCTTAGTGACCCTGAAGGCTTACAAAATGGAGTAAAAAAAACTTTGGATTTTACAGGGGGAAAACTGACTCTTAGGTCTGATAATGATGATGTTTGGGACCAAATCACTTAGCTCGTGAGAGAGCCTAGTTCACTACCCAGCACTGACATCTTAACAAGGTTCTGTTGTTTTCTACCTGTCATTGTGTAAGTAGTGAGTCAGAAGTGATAAAAACTTTACAAAATATGCACTATGGAAAGCAGTGTGGAGGTTCCTCAAAAAATTACGCATAGATTTACCATATGACCCAGCAATCCCTCTCCTGGGTATCTACCCAAAAAATCTGAAAACATTTATCCATAAAGACACGTGTGCGCCAATGTTCATTGCAGCTTTGTTTCCGGTGGCCAAGACATGGAAAACAACCATAACGTCCTTTGATAGATGAATGGATAAAGAAGTTGTGGTATATATACACAATGGAATACTATTCAGCGGTAAGAAAAGATGAAATAGGACCATTTGTGACAACATAGATGGATCTTGAGATTATAATGCTAAGCAAAATAAGAAAAAGCAGAAACTATATGATTTCACTGATATGTGGTATATAAACCAAAAACAAAAGAACAAGACAAGCACATGAGAAACAGAAACTCACAGACACAGACAACAGTTTAGTGGTTACCAGAAGGTAGGGGGCAGGGGGTGGTAGATGAGGGTAAAGGGGATCAAATATATGGTGATGGAAGGAGAACTGACTCTGGGTGGAGAACACACAATGTGATTTATAGAGGATGTAATACAGAATTGTATACCTGAATTTTATGTAACTTTACTAACAATTGTCACCCCAATAAACTTTAATTTAAAAAATAAATAAAAAGAAATCCATAAAAAATAAAAAATAAAAAAACTTTATAAAATATGGCCCTGCAAAGCTAAACCAACAAGTACTAGTAAAAGTGAAAAGACAGTGAAGAGTTCTAAGGAAATGGTGAGTCACAGCCTAAGTAAGTTTGAAATAAATTTAAATGACAGAATGGTGAATGTACTGGTGGCTTAGATCTATATGACTCTTACTTGGAAAATGAAAAAAGTGATTTATGAAGCTGAACCAGCAAGTGTTTTAGCATATTTAAAATCTACTCCCCAATCTAAGAAAGCTTTAGTGCAATGATTCCCAAATCAAGCTATACATGAGAACCGCTTGGAGAACTAAAAAATACAGATCTCTGGGTCCCACCCTAGATCTACTGAATATGAATCTGTGGGAGTGGGACTCCACTATCTGTTTAAAAGTACATATTCAAATACAGTAGATCTATTTTAATAACAAATGAAAATGCATTTAACTGATGGTAAGAATAAATAACTCAACAACACTGAGAAAGCTATGAGTCCGTACAAGTATTTTTATATTCATTAAGTATGGAGATTTGTGAAGTACCCCTTTCCTTCTCCCCATGTCTCACCTCCAAGTGAATGTCAAGGGTCTCCCATATAACATCGAAGACAATGAGACCAAGGCGAATGAGTACTTGGAAGCATAGTTCCCAGTACTTATAAATATAGCTCCCACATGTTTAACTTTATGGGAATCTTTCCTTTTAGCCTCTTTCCCTACTCCCTTACCTTGCCAGTATCATTTTAAGGAGCCCTCAGAAAAAAATCAAAAATACCTTTTCGGTCCAAGGGATTTTTCAGTCATATCTGAAAAATAAAGAGGGGGCAAGCAGCTCCAGCAGAAATCTACCAGTGACTTTTCACGCTCCTCCACGAACCAACTTACCTCCCCATTGTCCTTGTCAACGCTGTGAGACTCATCCAATATCCTGTCCACCTCCACATAGTCCGGATTGAAGGGCTCTTCGTCCTAGAGGAGTTACGAAACCCAACAATAAGATCAAAAGATCACTGTCCAGTAAACCCACCCTCCATCCCACCTTTAGGTGATGACCTTACTTCAAAATGTATTAAGAAAACAGAAGCCATCAGAAGAAAGTTCCACATTGTCATATCAAATCGTACAAACTACCTGCATCTGCACACATCTCATCTGTTACCAGAGAAAGTGCCTCTTCTCCTGTTATAACAGAGACCCTTCATTCTCTCCACATATGCTCTGGATTCCATCCCTTCTCGTCTTCTTAGGAATCTTTCTCTACTGGATCATCCCCATAAACACACAAATATGCTCTCCTATTTCACATCTTAAAAGACACCTCCCTTGACTCTACATACTCCTGCAACTATTTTTCTGTACTGCTCCATACTCAAACTTTCCAAGAGTTTTAAATATATGCTATCCCCATTCCATCACCTCCTTCACTTGTCCAATCCACTTCACTCTTCGTTCCACTTCCATCACACAACTAAACTGGAGTTGGGTATTTGGCAATTTGGAGATCATTAACGATCTCCAAATTGCCAAATACAATGGAAACATTTCTGTACCTTATTACTTTACCGTTACATAATATTCAATAATTCATCATTTTCTCCTTAAAGCACTTTCCTTCTCTTGGCTTTTGTGGGACAGCATACTCTCTTGGTGGCCCTCTTCCCCCTTTCTTTTGGGTTTGTTTTTTGTTTTGGCCAACTCTCAATCACCTTCACTGGCTCTTTTCTTCTGAGTCACTGGTATCCAGCGTTGGGTGATATACCAAGATAAAAAATCCAACACTCCAAAGAGCGATCACAAAGAAACCTTAAGGAAAAACCCCTTTCTTCCTAAAACACTTTTTTCCCTTTGTTTTTCTGACATATCTTTTTCCTAATCTTTCTTCCACTCTGGCATAAAATTTTTTCTCCTTCACCAGGAACTCTAAATTTGGGAGAATTCCTTAAAGATTGGTTCTGGGCTCACATCCATTCTCTTATTAAAGAACTTTCTATAAGAAAGTATAGAACTATTAGAAAATATAGAACTTTCCCCACAGGTGACTTTATCCATTAAGTCTTTGATAACTATTTATATGCTGATAAATTCCAAATTTTAATGGCACCCTGAAAAATCCAGATCTATATACCAATCCGCATACTAGACATATATTAAGGGACTTTAACACTGTGTAATCTAAATTCTTGATTTTTCCCCAATTGGTTGCTTCTAAAATCTTCCATACTTCAATAAATGATCCCACCTCAACTCATTTACTCAGACCAGAAACTCATCTGTATAAATCATCACACCAAGCCCTGTCAATTTTACTTTAAAATAAATTCAAATCTATCCATTGTCTCTATCCACTAAAAGCACTCCAATCTAACCCATAATTTTTCATCTAGAAAACTGCCTCCTTACTGTTCACTTTACTTTTGTTACTCTTCTCTAATCCATCCTCGAAAGTCTAGGTGATCTTTTAGAAGTGAAAATTGGATTGTCTTTTGACCTATTTTAAATAGTTCAATGGCTTCCTTTTACACTTAGAATAAAAACAAAACTAAAACCAAACTATCTATAAGCACCTGCTTGCCTAAATTTCTGATCTCATTGCCATTCACTTTCTATTGTCCATCAATTGCACTGTCTTTTGCTCGTTCTTTCAGTTGCTTGTTCTTTCTCAAGGCCCTCACATGTTTCCCATTCCAAGGATGCTATAAATATATACTTGTGTTCATACTCTTGTTAACTCCTATTCAAAATTCAATTCTCAGAGAAGTCTTCCCTAACTATCCAAAGTAATGTAGGCTTTTTTTCCTTCTTATGTCTCTTTGTGCTCCTTCTTTCCTGGCACTTATCACAGTTTGAATTATTTTTTAATTTCTCTCTCCCCAATCATACAGTGAGTTGTAAACCACACAGACCTTGTGTGGTTTGTTTACCATAGTGACTAGCACATAATAAATGATGAATAAATGAATGGCTAATTTGGTTAAATGCCAACCTAGAAAGGCAGACTTAATTGGCATAAGTTACTAGAGCTTGGTTCAATGGTCATCACAAATTGTACATCTAATACCAGCTGGAATGGCATTACAGTTTCATTATACATTTCACAGATTAGGCTTTAAAAGAACACAGATGAAAACAAAACCCAATTATCATTATTTTCATTTAAAAAGAAACTAGAAGACCTACATGGCCCTACTTGCCCTCTCTAGGTAATATGGAAAATAATTAATTGGCAAACCTAGTGGTATAAAGTTAGCTTTATCAAATGTATTAAGCCAGAACTGGTTTTTTTTTGTTTTTGTTTTTGCTGAAGCTACATACACATTATTCCTTCTCTCAATCTTTTTCACTAGACTTTTTCCTCGTTAGCTCTAAGAAGCTGTGAAAAATAATCCTTCTTCTCAAGGCACTTAGCACTCTATATAAAATAAAGATGAAAAATCCCAGTTTGGCAAAGGGTTATGTACATAAAGCTTCCAAAGCAAAATAGCGAGCTAAAATATGGCTGAAAAGACCTTTGTGCATGCTCCAGTGTTTAGTAGTAACACGGGATATGGGAAACAAATCCAGTGTTTCATTAATCACTATTAAGCTCACTAAGCTCATTAATCACTATTTCTAGTTATGCTGGATTAGAAATTTGAGAAAAGAAATGTTCTCTTAATGACAGCTTTGCTTATGGCTACAGATACCATCGACTGCTAAGACTGACATTACGAGCGGACCAGAGGCCAGTTCATCATCTGTTTTGAAGATACTTCATGAGTACTGAGCAAGTCAATATCAAAATATCCTGTAATTTATAGAAAGACCATATTTTGACCTGGCAAAATTAAGCATGGAGCAATTAAGGAAAAGTCCAATGATATACATACACACACAAAGCAATTGTAAGTCTTCTGAAGAATCAGTCAAGGCTGGTAACTCCAGAAATTTATGCTTCTATGAAACAGACAATACCTATTCTTAATTACCTCATGGAAGAAGTGTCTCATCTGAGCCATTTTCGTTTTGAAGCGCTTTAGTTTTTGATGGATCCTCTTGTCCTTCTCTAGTTGGGAGATGGTAGCCCACTCACAATGCAGATAGGAGCTGAAGAGGATGGAAACAGTCAGTCATCATGTAAGAAAGGGGAATTAGTAGGCTAGTGTTTGAGATTTGGGGATTAGCCAGCAGACATAAACATGCTTAAAGGGGGAGATAGTCTCGTAGATCAGTGATTCTTAAACTTGAATTTGCACGCAAACCACCTGATCTAGGGTGGGCTTAAAAGTTCACATTTCTAACAAGTATCCAAACAATGCTAATTCTGCTGGTTCACAGATCACACTTTTGAGTATCAAGGTCTTAATGTTAGAGTAAGGCATAGAGGGTCACAAGGAATTTTATCAGGAACCACCCTTACCCCACCTTCCTGCAGGGGAATAGTAAGAGTCATATCAATTCCTGAACTTCTCTCTGAGTAGCCATTTTCTTCACTGAAAACAACAATTTGTGCTAGGAGACTATTAAAAAAAGACACATTCCCCC
The DNA here is from genome assembly GCF_004115265.2 of Rhinolophus ferrumequinum. NCBI lineage: Eukaryota > Metazoa > Chordata > Mammalia > Chiroptera > Rhinolophidae > Rhinolophus > Rhinolophus ferrumequinum. Next base: position 72,236,467 of record NC_046289.1, read on the forward strand.
CCAGGATAGACTATACAGGAGAACTTTTTACAACCCTGTGGAGTTTGGGGTGAAAAGCTTTTTGCACAGATCACATACTAGTTCTTGTACTTGACAAAGAATTCTTCTGCTTCAGTATACTGTCCGGAAGGAAGCTGAGAAGAAAGAAATTCCAGTTACTAACACTTAATTTATCAAAGAACCTTTCATTTTAACCATATATGGTAGCACATCATACCAATGCTCCCAGAATATATTATTGACTGGGGTTAAAAAACTAATTTGGTCTTCAATACTAAAGGCCTGATAACTGAAGAAAATAAGCCTTTACCCATTTTAAACAGATAAGCAAAAGACTGGCAATAAGACAGTTTCTATTTTCTAGCTAACTTTCTTCCATCATCTCTCATAACTACACTGTAACAATATAATCTGACATCCAAAGGTGTTCATTAAAGAAAGCCTGAGAATGTAGTATTATAGGCTGACATAAAGGTAGAGGCTTCTATTTGTGACAACATGAATGCATCTCAAGATTATCATGCTAAGCAAAATATGTCAGATGGAAAAGGACAAGAACCATGTGATTTCACTTACATGTGGGATATAAAACAAAAAGCAACAAACGAATAAGCAAAACATACAAATAAAATTCACAGACACAGACAACAGTATGGTGGTTACCAGAGGGGGAGTGGGATAGGGAGAGGTTGAAGAGGGTAAAGGGGATCAAATACATGGTGATGGAAGGAGACTAGACTTTGCGTGGTGAGCACACAATGCAACACACAGATGATGTATTATAAAATTATATATCTGAAACTTCTATAATGTTATTAATCAATGTCACCTGACACATTTAATTTTAAAAATTATATAGCGTCCTCACCTCCTTCTTCACAATCCTCATAGAAAGCACTTTGTCTACAATGGCTGCATCTTCTTCACTGGGATTCTCCTGTAGCAAAAGATGCAGTCAGTCAACAGAGATTGTGAGCAGCAGGATGAACCTCTCAAATTGCCTAAGTTCTCAGCTTACCACAAAGAACTGCATGGAAGGCAAAGTCTCGCCATCGGGTTCCTGCACTGGTTCAGGGAGGATAGGCTCAGTTTTTATTGGACCAGTTACATCCACTTCTTCTTCTTCTTCATCATCTGTGATCTTTATATCCAGGTCCTCTGTATATTTTTTTCGCTTAACTTGACGGTTTGAGCGTCTCTTCTGTAAAGGCAAAAATGTTTAACATAACTGCATAGTCTCTCAAAGAGAAGCCCTTTAAAACAATCTGCCTGTTGTCATATACTTAGATTTTACTCCAAAAATCCCCATGAAAAAAATTAAACTAAAAGGAGAGAGCTTATTTATCAAACTATATAATGTCAAACCATGTACTTTATTCTATGTACTGACTATGTATTAATTTGCTGAATTGTTTTATCAAAGAACCAGAATCTATCTGAAAGAAAACACGGTATTACTGGCAAGAAGCTCTAGGAAATGAAACAAGACTCTCAGCCTGCAGGGTGTAATGAACTCCACACCAGAAGCAACCCTGAAGTGCAAAGGAGCAAGAATACTTTGTTTCTAATTTCGTTTCTTTTAGTTCTCAAGTTGTTTTTTTTTAAATAGATAGAATCAGACTATATGTAGCATTTTGCTGCTTACTTTTTTAGTTAGTATTTCTTGGAGGTATTTTCCATATTGATACATTTTAAACCTACCTCATTCTTTCAAGTGTCTGAGTAAAATATTTTTTTTGAATTTTTATGAGTTTATTTGAGCAAACTGATGACATATGCAAGGAAGCAAGATCACAAATGCTCAAGAAAAACATTTTTTAATTACTTTAATACTTAATAGCATTCTATATAGACTCAACCAGAAAATACAATGAAAAAAATCTATTATATTTATGAAGACAAAGAGAGTATCTAAAGGATTAAATTTAGTAAGAAATATATAAAATCTATATGAAGAAAACTTTAAAACACTGTAGAAGGACATAGAAAAGACCTGAATAAAAACTAATGTATACTGTTCTGGAATAAGAAGACTTAATTCTCCCTAATTATATACATTCTACAAAACCAAATAAAACTTTTTAATTTGCAAAGCTGATTCTAAAATTCAAATGGAGAAATACATATCCAAGAATAACCAGGAAAAATATGAAAAATACTGGGCCTTACCAGATATTAAGGACAATATAAAGCTACACTAATTAACACAGCGTGGTATCTCTCCAAGGAGAGATAAACAGGTCAATGAAATAGTGTCCAAATATACACTAAAATACTTATGTGGATTTAGAACATGATAAAAATAGCCCTTCTAATCAGTAAGGAAAAAGTAGACAGTCTATAAATGAGACTGAAAACAAATGGCTAGCCATCTAGAAGATGAATGAAATAAAACTATAAAAGGATCAAAGATATAAAATTAAAATAGAGGTATAACATTTCTAAAAGAAAATACGAACTATTTTTAATAATCCAGGAGTAGGAAAGGTGTTTCTAATAATTGATCAATTTCACCTTGAAAAAAATTTGTGTATAATATAATCCATTATAAACAAAGTTGAGACAAATAATAAACTGAGGGGAAATGCTATATGATATATTTCCTAAGAATAAAGAGTTTTTTTGAACCGGAAAAGATCAATAACACAATAGAAACATGGACAAATAACATGAATAGACAGTTCACAGAAAAAAATCATAAATGGCTGTTAAATGTAAAAAGATGCTCATGATAAAATAGTTACACTCATAATAAAATAATTACAATAAAATAAAATAAACTGAGATACTAGTTTTCTGCACATAACAGATGGCAAAAATCAGCAAGTTCGATCAAATATCTGAAACAGGAACTCATACACTATTGGTGAGAGTACACATGGGCATGACCCCTATAGAAGAATATGTGACAATACCCTTTGATCCAGCAATTCTACTTCAAAGATATTATCCTACAGAGATAAATTTGCACGTGTGTACAAATCTCTGCAACATTACTTCTGGTAGAAGACCAGAGAAAATCTAAATGCCTAGCAACAGGGGATTGGTTAAACAAATCATGACATAGTCAAAAAATAGATTATAGAGCTATTATTTAAAAAAGAATGGGGTGCATTAACAATGCCAAATGTTGAAGATGTGGAACTGGAACTCTTATTACTGGTGGAAGTGTAAAACAATACAATCACTTTGGGAGCTGGCAAATTCTTATAAAATTATGTTCATATGTTTAACTACCTTACAGTCTATCAATTCCATTCCTGGGTATTTAGTTATGAGATATGAAAACCTATATTCACAAAATACATGTACTAAGGCTGTTCATGGCAGCCTTATTCATAATAGCTCCAAATTGGAAATGACCCAAATATCTATCAATAGGAAAATGGATAAACATTGCGGTAATTCACAAAATATTTCTCAAGAAAAAAAAGAATGAACTGATATATTCAACAACATGAATCAATCTCAAAAACATTATACTAAAAGAAGTGAGATTCAAGACTACATACTATATGAATCATTTACATGAAGTTCAAGAACAGGCTAAGTTAACCCATGGTAACAGAAATCAGAACAATGATTACCCATGGGAGGAGGGGGTAGATTGTCTGGACCAGGGTATAAGGGAACGTCCTGGGGTGACGGAACATGAAACGTCATTAAACAACCTCTCTACTTCTGTATACGTTTCAAAATTTTCATAATTAAATGAGAGTGGAGGGAAGAATGGGCTGGATTTATGTTTTCTGATAAAGAACAACCTCTAAGATGTATTGTTAGGGAAATAAAAGCACAGTACAGAAGAGTAACTACAGAATACTAAGTGGAAGTAGAAGTAGAGTGCTCATAAAAGTAAAGAATATTTCTGGAAATATACACACAAAAAAATTGGGGAAGAGAATTTGATGTTGCAGAGAGGACTATGAAGTTGGGACCTAGATTAGGAGACTATCATAGTGTGTACTTTTTTGCATTGCTATTATTTTATATATATATCTTTTAGACTAAAAAACAAAATGGAAAATGGTGGTCAGGAGGTTAAAATAAAGCCTCACAATTCCAAAGAACAAAAAATGAAAGTACAGTAATCATGACCACTTATTCTTCAACCCCTTGCCTCAAAGATATATGAAGTGTGATCAAACAATAGGTGAATGTTTAAATAAAAACAAATTTATTACAGTAAAGGACACAATGCCATTAATCCCCTCAAAACACTCTGCCTCACTTCGAAAACACTTATCCCATCGTTCTTGCCACTTTCCGAAGCAGTTCTAGAAGTCCTCTTTCGTGAGTGCCTTTAGTTGCGCTGTTGTGGCTGCTTCTATGTTCTGAATCATTCTGACTTTGGGGAAGAGCCAGAAGTTGCACAGTGCCAGATCCAGTGAATAAGGTGGATGAGGACACCCTGTTATGTTTTTATTTGACAGAAACTGCTGTATAGCAGAAGCGATGTGTAAAACGAAGCATTATCATGATGGAGAATGATTTATGGCACACTTTAAAACACACCTTCTCTCAACTGCAGCTCACACCCAACTGACAGCACCGAACAAGTTGAAACTTGTCACACAGTTCCTAAGGTTCTATGTGCCACTTCCTGTATCGAAGATCCCTGCCCTTGGATGATGGCACTCTGCAGCAGCATTCACTGTATTTTGTGATCACTATGGAAAGGCTCTGTGTCACATATCACTGCTGGCATATGGCAATTTCTGACAAATAAACATATTACTGTGTGTCCTCACCCACCTTATTGACCAGATCGGGCATCGTGCAACTTCTGGCTCTTTCCCAAAGTCAAAACTATTTAGGACATCGAGGCAGCAACGACAGCGCAACTAAAGACATTCACAAAAGAGGACTTCCAGAACTGCTTCCGAAAGCGGTAAGAACAATGGGTAAGTGTGTTCGAAGCGAGAGGGAGTATTTTGAGGGGGATTAATGGTAATGTGTCTTTTGTAATAATTTTTTTTAATGTAAACATTCACCATATTTTATGATCCCACCTCATATATTAAAAATTTCCAGGGGGGAAAAAATGGATGCATATACATGTATGTATTATTCTCTGTCTCTCTCTTTAAAAGTTATTAAAGAGATACAAGCATACCTTGGAGATACTGTGGGTTTGGTTCCAAACCACCACAATAAAGCAAATATCATAAAAAAAGCAAGTCACACAAATTTTATGGTTTCCCAGTGCATATAAAAGTTATGTTTACACTATTCTGTAGTTTATTAACTGTGCAATGGCATTATGTCTTAAAAACAAACAAACAATGTACATACCTTAATTAAAAAATACTTTATTGCTACAAAATGCTAACCATCATCTGAGCCTTCAGGAAGTCAT